>NC_143200.1:3025000-3285000 GCF_051530095.1 Phoenix dactylifera
TCTTTTTCATATTGAACCTTTAGAATTCAATTATGCGAATCAACTAAACCTTTTCAACGGCATACCAAATTTAATTAATATATATTCAATAATTTTAATAGTATTAAAATTTTAAGAGAGAGAAAAAAGAACTGGTTGGAGAGGTCATGATGTCTCGTGGCATGATCGATGGATCACAAAGAAGAAACTTAACCATGGTCTAAAATCGTATAACAAGGATCGTCAATGGTGGATTTCAAAAAGGCTCCAGGATGGTTCAGAGCCTCTGATTAAAAAAAAAAACCATGGAACATGCAGAGAGAGATATTGGGGATGGATTTTTTTTGGGATTTTTTTTTTAATCAAAATAGAGAAAGGGCGTCTTTGTTGTTTCAACAAGAGGTAGAGGAGAACGGTGGTGGTGATGGGCATCTGTCAGGGTTCTGGTGACGAACGACTGTAATGGCACGAAACAGCTCGCGGTCGGCGACGGAGGATGATGGAAAAGATTTTTTTTCCTTTTCTTTTCTTTGTTTTTTAATTTTTGGGAACATAGTGGAGTACGAAAGCCTCCTCTTGCCGTTCCCTAGGAAGAGGAAGAAGAGAAAGGAAGGGGGTGGTGGCAGTCGTGGGCGGTGCTTGGTCGTCTCTCTTAGATGAGGAAGTAGAGGCCGGAGGCGGTGCAAGGGGTCATGGTTGACGGCCGGAGGCGGAACAGCCTGGGGCAGCGACCGGCCGGCGACAAAAAAATTAAGGAAAAGGGCCAAAAAAATGGGGCGTTTTCTTCCGGATGGTCACCCATGGGGACTTCCGATGGTTCAACAACATAAGCAGCAACCGTGGTGGCCGGAAAAGAGAGAGAAATAGACCAGAAAAATACGGAAAGTGAGCAGAGGCCTTGGTCGATTTTCGACCAATTTCTCGGTAGAATCCGGGCGGCAAGCGCTCATCGGAGAAGATGAAAGGCCGGAGAGGAAAATAAATAGGAGTAGGGTGCTTCATACCTCATCTCCAGCAATTGGCGGCGGCGGCGAGCACAATCAATAGCCGGATGCGACGACGAAAACTAAGAAGAAAAAAAAAAGAACAAGAGAGAGTGAGAGAGGAAGAAGAAGAAGAGCCAGAGCTGGGGGCGGCCCACCGATGATCGAAGAGGAGGAGGAGTAGTTCGACGACTCCTCGGATTTTAAATAGGGGCGTTGCCCCGTTTTCTTCAGAAACAGGCCTTCGGGCCTCATATTGCCTACTGGGCCGGGCTAAAACCGGGCATACAGAGCTGGGGATCATTTGGGTCCCATTAGAATACCAGAGGTGCAAATGCTTGATGATGCCAAGCCCAAGAAACTGGGACCTTGTATTCACAAAATAACGTTAAAGTATCCATCTTCCTGTCTCTACCTTTGATCAGTAGAATGCAAGAGATGCTTGGTTGAGAAGGCAGGGGAGTGTCAGGAATCTGGAGGAGCATAGGCAAGATTTTAATTGGGGCAATAAGGCAATGGTTTCGATGGATTCCTTGATACTACCTGCTCATGGATAGACTTTAGTATGACCAATTCCTTTGTTAGCAAGGATCTATCTTCAGGTAGGTATCGAGAGCATGTAATACACCCAAAAAAAGTTGAACTGGACTGAACCGGCTGGTTCAGCCCGAACCTAGCAGACCTGGTCTCCGACTGGGTCGATTCGACAGTAGAAAATGGTTCCGATCTGATTGGCTCAGGCCGAAATCGGCCGGAACCGACCAGAACCGAATAGTTCCATCCAGTTCAACTCGGTTGGAACCGGTATCGACCTGTACCGGACACCGACTGGTACGGATCTTAGTACCGGTTCGGCAAACCTTGAATACACCTGAAGGAGACAGCCGAGCAAGATGTGTAAGGAGCTTAACGTATAAACTTATAAGTTTGGAGGAGCTTACTTAACTCGCTATGCTTGTCAAAGACTTTAAGTTTTAAGACTCCAAGAAGAGTCAAGAACTTTGAGGTGCATCAAGGTGGAAGTCCAATCTTGATCTTCTCTTGAAACATAAAGAGACAAGATGCAAGGATTTGTAGGTTGGTATATCCCACAATTATAGATATTTGAGCACTCTGAACGTTTTAAGCCGAACAGGGCAGACTAAATTGTCGCTGTTTTCTTCTGTTAGTTTATGATTTTAGAAGCCTTCGTTGCACATGAGCAGAATACAAGTCATGAAAGGCCACCTTGAGATTGACAGTAATGTCATGATGCAACATGGGCAAACCAAAACTAATTTCTACCGTCCGGTCTCACCAATCATAAGAAACAACCAAATAGATCTGCTAAACAAGACAAGGAGGGTAAGAAAACATAAGAATTGTCAAAAAGAATCTCCATACCAAAGGTTGATAGAGAGAAAGGATTCCAGCATGGGAGTATAATATTTCAGTACAAGAATCCCGCAGCTTACTTCGTTGTAAAGTCGTCATTCAATTGCAATTATGCGAAAAAAACAAGTCAAATCTCTCACTTAAGCCTGCTAGGAAATATCAATATGAATTCATTTGTGGATGGAAGCATACAACATTTGATAGAAGAACATCTTTACTCAATCATCAGTAAACTTAGTAGCATGCTCAAGAAGTAGTTGGCCAATCCTTTCTAATCTCAAAGTAGTAACTCATGTCCAGATAGACCTTCCCATCATCATCCAAGAACTGAAATAAAGAGAGCCACAAACCATAATCTATGCAATTCTTTCAAAAAATTATATGAAAAGTATCTAGTTGCATTAAATTTTACCTTTGTTCTAGCAGAATAGGATCCCCTTGCAAAAATACCAGAAGGGGTGGTCTCTTCTTCCAATTCATATGTGTAAGGCTCCTTTTGAGGACTGAAAGTCCCTAGCATCACTTTTGTGTTCTCCACTGCAGAGAGATTCAACATGCTGCTTAAGTTGGGTAATTAATGAGCATTTTGTGTAAAAGTAGTTAAGAAAATACAGGCACATTTCCATTTCCTAAGAAAATTAATGAATTCAATCAAGTTCAGAAATTGCTCTAGCTCTAGCAAAAGAAGCCAAAGAGAATCTAATATACCTCTGACTCCAGTCTTCCACACTGTGTTTGTGTATCTGAGCCCAGAGACAATGTTGTTGGAGACAATGAAAGAGAACTTGAGATGGTAGCGGCTACCTTCTTTGAGAGCAAATGCATATCCCTTTGCATCAGGGATGAAGGGAATCGGTAAAACAAGATCCGGACGACCAGGAGTCAGGATGGTAAGGTTAAGGATGTTTACTTGGGGATCTGGATTCTCTGTAAAGATCCCACAGCAAGTTTTTCAGAAAAAATACAATAAAAAGCAGAACTGGTTTTCTTGAATACCTTTCATATGAAACTAACAAAAGTTTTCCAATGTCAAACTTACAATATGTATGAACATAATGGGTCATTGTGACACATAGTAGCTGATGGATATTTTTCTTTCCTTTTTCTCTTTGAAAAAAAGTGGTTTAGAAGCCAGGGGCCGAAAACAGGACTAGGGACATGAAAGAATGAAGATGAAGGAGCAACAGAATATTTGCTGTTAACAAGAATGTTAGACAACATAGTTTGGAGATAAATGCTTCCAAGGTTTAGCATGGCCTTATCGAACATTAAATTTACAAAATGAAGGAATGACAAATTAGTGTCAAGCATTCAGAGCACCAAAATAATTGTATTACCAGCAAACAATGAAATTCTGAAATAGGTTTCTAAAATGAAGTTTTCATTATGTACATGCCAGATCATGAATTAGTAACTGCAACCGATTGTTTCAAACTTTCTATTTTCAGAATGGGATATTTACGGAATCTTCGTGAATAGATCAAATCTTATTCCATAATATTTTCATAAGACTTCTCTTTCTTATTCTTAAGCAAGCCCTGGAGAGGGCTTAGTTGATCATGATTTATGTTTCATCTTTCTTTTTGTTTGTTTCGAGAATAAAACCATAAGATCAAATTTTAGAGAATAGGAAAATACAGTATAAATGGACTTTAAAGGTAAATGAGAAAATTAATGAAATATGTACCTCGATAGGTATAAATTTCACCATGTATAAACAAACTGTCCCCATGTAACCAATGAAGGGAAATCATTCTCTAGAATCATGGCAGAAAGAAAACTCCGAAAACTAATTAAAAAAATTAAAAAAAAAAACTAGGCGTTAACTAAACAGGCAGGCATACAACTACTACACTAAAATAAGATTGAAGAAATGAATAAATGAGCAAATGAATTCCAAGAAGAAATACCTCCAACATCATTAAGATCAACACTTCCCAGGAGCTGCTCCTTCCACCTCCTTAAGCTCTCATCATCCTGCCAACCACATTTCCCATTCCCAACACCCCCAGTTGTATTAGGAAAAGCCAAAGCCAAAGCCAACAAGAATCTGAAAACAGTGAGTCTACTTTTCCTTAACCAAAACTATGAACACCAACAGTGTCACCAAACCACCTTGTCCATCTCCAGCTGCTCCTTGAGTGGGACCTGGGGGCCAAGCTGCACCGCTCTCTTCTCGTCGTCGTCGTCATCATCGCCACCATCGTCGTCGTTGATGTCGGTCGAACCGACCGAAGTGCAGCTGTATTTCCTGCTCAGCTTCTCGTCAGCATCGCCATTGGTCTCACTCCCTTTTTCCACCTCCTCATCCGCCTCCTCTTGCTTCTTGTCCTTGTTCTCTTCTTTCTCCATCTCCGGGGTGGCAAATGCAATGTCCATGGAGCCTGAGGGAGCTCCCAGAGCAACAGACATCAGCTTTCCTTCTTCTTCTTCTTGTTTTCAGAGAGAGAGAGAGAGAGAGAGAGAGAGAGAGAGGGAGAGAGAAAGAGAGGAGGGGAGGAAGAAGAGGTCGCTGTTGTTGAAAGCCCACAACTTGGATTGCGCCAGATGGTGGGGACCTGGTTTTCGTTCGTTCGGAGGGCTCTATTTTTTGGGGGAAGGCCGTTGGGAGATTTTGGCCAAAGGTGGGCTAAGAGCTGCTAATTTTAAAGGAGACAGGTGGTGGGAGGAGAATAGGTTAGGTCTGGGCAAGAGCAACCTCGATCCAACCTGGTTTCTTGATCGGATTCTAATATTGGAACCAGACTCAAGTTAGTAAAAGATCAGATTGGATCAGGTTGGTTCCACGGTCAAAATTTTTAGATCCAACAGATCACTCAGAATAGAGTCGGATCCATATATGATCCGGACCTAACATGAAAATTTATATCTGAATTGGATCCTGATCTAAAAAATTGCTACTCAATTTAATATTATGTTACAGACAATACACAAAAAAGTTTGCTTAATTGCTATTAGTTTCTAGAATAGTTATTAACTTCCATTTTTTGACTTTTCTCTTGTTTCCTCACCTTGGATCATTTTTTGCCCAAGGCTAAGCAAGTCAAGTGTATTTATTAATGAAACATCAAACTAGACTTGTGATTAGACTTATAATAAGGAATTAAAGAAAACTGGTCATACATGTATTGAAACTAAGGAAGCCACCACAAATTCTTTATGGTCGCCCAAAAATAATCCAAATCCATATACAACCAAAATAAGATGAACAAGGACTTCATAATTTTATCAAATGACCCAATATACTATTGAAAAATTGTTGAATTAAGTCCAACTAAAAACTCTTTAAGAAAACAAAAAATTATAGCAAGCAAATAGGAAAATGGATTTGCAACCTAAAAGGTTTTTTTTGCTTCGGTAGCAAATGCTGCAGCCTGCCCTTGAGCTGACCTACCCTCCTTTCTACAAAGAGACCCACCTTCTCCACAAGGGGGATCACGACAAATAATGGATGCATGCCCAATATGATGAACACAAATATTATGATCATATGGAACAGTTTATTTTGATTACATATCCTATCACATCGGTATTAAAGTGGAAATCGAGAAGTCAAAGTGGGACAAAAGTCCTACTAACAAGGTTCATCCATCCAAATAAAAAAGAAAATATGTAAAGCATTGCCCATGAGGCCATTGGTTCGTATCTCTCTCTTCTTCCTCATCAAACCATCCCTCTCTTTCCATCGTTTTGTAAGGTCTTTCTCCTTGTTCCTGGGTCCCTTTGTCCTTCTCTAAATTTTCTCTCATGAAGACGTTCATCCCAA
This sequence comes from Phoenix dactylifera, assembly GCF_051530095.1. NCBI lineage: Eukaryota > Viridiplantae > Streptophyta > Magnoliopsida > Arecales > Arecaceae > Phoenix > Phoenix dactylifera. The sequence goes on from NC_143200.1 coordinate 3,031,103, forward strand.
CTATGTATCATGTGCCCATAGACCGTATACTAGTACATATTTTTGAAACTATATATCGATTTGCCTAAAGGTATGTATTAGGTCATTGCTAGGTTTGCATAATAAAATTTAAAGTATGTATTCTAAATCCATTGAGTGTGTATCACTTGAACATATATTGTACACTGGTAACTATGGTATTTTGAAAACCGTATATCAATTTGCTTGGAGGTGTATATCAGATCGTTGCTAGGTATGTATCAAAGAAGCTTTAAGTATATCTCAGAAACCAATCGAGTATGTATCACTTGAATATATACTGTGTACTAGTGAACACAATGTTTTGGAAACTATTTATCAATTTAGTTGAATATGTATTCATTTGCCTGGAGGTACGTTTTGGGTTGTTATTGAGTACGTATTAAAATATGTATCAGAAACCTAGAGAGTGTATATCACTTGGATATGTATTGTGTACTAGTAAATACAATATTCTGAAAACTGTATATCGAATTGTTGGGGGTATGTAAGGGTTGTTAGGTGATTAGTTTGCTAGGTATGTATCATTTGGTCATGTACTGTATATTGATGAATATAGTCTATGACCACAAGGAGAAAAAGGACTCCGTATTTCAGAGGATGAAAGAGGGATTCAAGGAGGAGGAGGCCTCACGGATGGATAGAGAGAAAAAAGTTGCTTAACAAGAAAGAATAGAGGAATACAAGCAGACAGTTTCATGGACGATGCTTCATGTATTTTTTTTTTTAAGTCACAAGACGGACAGACTCTATTAGTAAGAGGAGTTCCGTCTTACTTTGACTCTTCAACTTTCACTTTAAGATGGATGCAATAGGATATATGGCAAAAAAGAAATACTACTCCATATAATTTCTTTTGGTGCGCGCACTAGAGGATTTTTGTTCCAATATATTTAGAATAAAATTACCAAAGAATGCCAATTAGACTTAGTTGCATAACTGAAGGAAAAGAAAATGTTGCACTTTCTCACATTTAGCAGCAACATTCAACAAGAGGGGCTTAACCATTACTCAGCAAACTACTTAGTAGGACTATATGCTAATTGAATATAACTCAAAATATATAGCACAACTAAATATTTTTATCTGAGTAGGATGTAATATATGTAAAAGTTTAACACCTGCAGAATTAGCACCTGCAGAATTAGCCAAACATTATGAAGCAAAATTTGCTAGTAGATTGCATACATCATGCTGCATAGCATGCAAATTTACTAGTCGAATGTGACGAAATATAAAACGATAAAAGTGCGAGCACACAAACTTTGAAATAATCAAAGTATACCAACAACATAGTATAAAAATATCAATTAACAAACACAAATACATGAGATAGGAAAAAGAACCTACATTGCTTTAATGGGCTTCATTGTCACCAGAATTACAGCGATCACTAATACCAATAGAATTATGTTTATTACCAATAGAATGATAGAATCATTGAAAAGCAAGCTATCTACATCCTGTCAAAATGGCAACTTAAAATGTTTCTCCCAACTGCAGTGAATTTGATGAGTACTATAATCATATTCAGTCCTGTTTTATTATGTTCTTAGATAAACATCCTTCAATTCTTCATGCAGTCCCAAGAAAGAATCTTTATAATAAAAAGCCATAAAGCATAAAATTTAAAAAATTCCTCATTCTCATATGTCAACAATTACCATATTTATCGCTCCAAAAAAGATAATGGTAATCGAAGATCAAATTCAGTATCAGGAGAGATTAAATAGAACTGGCATTCTTGAAGAGTATAAGATGAGAATAAAAGATCTTTGAACAAGCCTTGCCCTTAGATTGGAAAACTTTTCGATGCTGATATTTTTCTTCCACGAGAAAAATAGAAGACACCATTATATCTTCTGACATAGATTATGTCACATGCACATTCGTGATCAAAATATATCAAACAATTTATTAAGATCTAACAAAATTGGATTATTACTGGAGGCCTTTGATCTTGGATCAAGATCGGAGAAAAACCTAAGATTTTGAATCAGAAGTGGTATCTAGGTTTTTTTTTCTCTTCTCTATGTTGAATTTTTTTTTTATAAATAATGAGTAAGGCTGTAAATAGGTTAGGTTGATCGGCCTCGACTTGATCCAACCTGCTTAGATTTAATCTAATCCATCTATTTTAAAGGATCTGCAGGGCTAGCTTGATTGGTTCCCATAGGCCGTATTTTAGGCTGGGTTTAAGTTAGCTATTTTTTTGACCCGTTTGGATCTGATCCGACCCATTTGTTATCCGGATCTAAAAAAGTCTGTTTATTTATTACCCGTTCTCACCCGACCGGAATCCGGCAAACCCGATAACCCGGAAGGGGTAGGTCGAGCTCTCCCGCGTCCCGACCCTAGTTTCGATTCCCCCTATTTTCCCTTCGAAACCCTAGCTAGATTCCCGATCGAAATATCCTTCCGTCCGGCGTCGCGGCGTGCTCGACATCTATTCTCGCTCTCCTCCACCGCGTCGATCTCCCGAGGGATCACGACGAACTGGTCCAGCGACGTTGGCTTGCTCAAGTCCTCCTCAACGATCCTTTTGGGTGATTTGGCTGCTCGGTTCTCTTCCTCTTTCATTCCAGTTAACAGGTCCTCCTTAGGGTTTCGATTATTTTTTTTATTCAGAAAACCCACAACTATGTTTCTCTGCGATCATATTTTTTTGGGCTGCTGTAGTTTGATCTCTCTCTCTCTCTCTTTCTCTCTCTTTTCCTTTTATGATCTGATTTGGGACGTAATCCACAGTCTGAGGCCTCTGAAACCGTGAGAGATGAAGGTGAAGGTCATATCTCGGTCCACAGACGAATTCACTCGCGAAAGGAGCCAAGATCTTCAGGTGACTTGTCCAATTGCTTTACTGTGTTTTTCCTTTATTATGGTTACTTTATTCAGTTGATACTTGTTTTCCGTTCACTCTTCAGCTCCTTTTGAAGTGCAAAATTGTTTCCTTTCCCTGAAACCTCGAAGATTTTTAATTTGGTACAAGCAAAACGTTTCTTTTTTGGTTTCTTGGGGATTTCTTGCTGAAACCGACAAGCAATTCTTGCATTCATACAAGCAACCTAGTCGGTAGTTTTCTTGATTTATACTGATTTCAATGAATATTTGGGTGCTCATGGGATTTCTTGAGGATAGAGATAGAAATTGGATATGACAATTGAACTAAAAGATAATTTGGAATAACACTTCAATGGATCACTGTGGTGGGCAGGGTTAGTTTTTCATTGTTTGTGTGATGTGGCTAAATCTGGCTTACTGATCAATGCACCTTATCTGTGCGTTAGTCAAGCCCTCAATATGAAACATGGTTCCGAAAAAAACAAATTCTGGGTTCTTCATTGATACACATGTTTAATATTTGGATGATCCTGTTGTCTTGAAGCAGATCAATTATTTCTAGTTTAGTCTGCAGGGTTTTATGATTTAATTTCTGATATTTGTGGGGGATTTTCCTGATTCACTTCTCCTATCTTCCAACAGAAAGTTTTCCACAATTATGATCCAAGCCTTCGTACTCAAGAAAAAGCAGTTGAATACACGAGGGCTCTTAATGCTGCAAAATTGGACAAGGTGTGCCTCTTTTATTTTTTTTTAATTGTTGTTTTTTAATGCATAATTTTTGCTGTCTTGTCCCCATTAATGGTTTATTATTGTCTCAGATATTTGCAAGACCTTTTGTTGGAGCCATGGATGGGCACATCGACGCTGTATCCTGTATGGCAAAGAACCCAAATCACCTGAAAGGGATATTTTCAGGTTCAATGGATGGAGGTACTTGCTCCATACAAGTGCGGCATTTCTATTTTCTGACCTTTTCTTGTGATAGTAAATATGGTACCTGTATAAAGCTTGGGATAGATAGCAGTATTTAGGGAATTCATTTTTGTTAATATGTCAACTTTGTTATTGTTTGACTTTTGGTGCATACGGTTGAATTGGAATGGGAATGGGAATCAGGAGAGAGAAAACTGATACCATTATTTCCTTTTACCATTTGGTTGTTGGTAGGAAGCACTAGTAACTAAGGATTACTGGCTTTGTTTATCGTAATCATAATCAGAACCATCTAACTTTTTTTTAACTATCTAGGGTCGGCTTTATGGATCCTCATTGCCAAGTATTCCTATCTAGGATCACGTCTGATGTTACTCTTAAGTTTCTCCATATCCTTCCTCAGAATTGTTAATATAAGTCTCCCTCTTCTTTTCTTACAACCCCCAACACAAACTAAAGTACATTTCCTTATAAGAGTCAATTACTGGCTTTGTTTATGGTTAACTTATATAAGCTCTGTTCTATTCTTCCTTTTATTGTCTCTACCAACATGGTATAATTAGATATTGTTGTCGTCCTTTATCTTTTGTATTGTAAATAATCTGTTATATCTACAAGAAAAGGCATATTTAACATGCAATCAGTTACATCTATTAAACTTTTGTTTATGTGGGCAAAGAAAATAACCAGATTGCTAAGAAATACGGCCTTAACTTCTTTTGACCTAAGCCCTTTTTCCAAAACTCCATCTGTAAACTTTTCACTTTCGCCTTCTTCAGGCATACATCTCATTTTAACTCCTTTCAGAAAAACTCTCTCTTTATTGTGATGCTTATCCTGATGCCCTTGTGAGCAAAGAGGTGATAGCTATCATTGGGAGAGTTTATTTTTGACTCATGTGAGTGATGCCTTATTGATGACAACAATGTAATTAGGCGATTTCGGAAAAGCCAATCAAAAAATGATTCACAAATACACAAAACGAAGATGAGTTGATCTAAGTCCCACATTGATCTTTGTATCCTTAGGACTCATCCCCGTTTCATCCATTGTCAAATTTCAGTTGGTAATGGTATTTTTTGACAGATATGGTTTTTGAACTGAGCCTGTTCCCACTCGTATACCAGCCAAAGTTAGGTAAAGAGGGTTTCTTTGGCTTCTGAACTAGGAAAGTGACGTGTAAGACTATTCATATTTCCATTATCTTTGCTTTGGTGGATTGAAGAAGTGAAGTATGGAGGTTAATTTCGTCCTCATTGTACTTCTTAAGTGGTTCCATATATTTCTAGTTTTGTTCTTTTGGCTGTTCTTTTAAAATGGTTTCATGTGCTTTTGGATTTGGAAAGGGGAACCATTCTAACACTCTGTTCTGTTGCAGATATTCGTCTTTGGGACATAGCAACCAGGTACTACCACCAAGATCCGTGCTTCATTTTCTTTTGTTTTGTCTCTGAGAATTGACCATTTTTATTAAATATCTATTACAAAGTATGGCAGATATAATTTTGTGAGTTGTTGTGAAATGGTCTTAGTGTGGCTTCCTTTTTATGCTTAGTTCTTTTATATTTGCTCTGTTTTTTTCGTTCTCCTTTTGGGGAAATCCTTATTTTTACTGGATGTTATGTTTGTTGCATAGACTATCATTCATTCCACATCATTGTTGTGTTATTTTTCAATTCTGGAAGCCTTCCAGGCAGCTTGCATGATCAATGCTTTATTTTCTAAAAAAAGGAAAACAATGCGGCAATTCCCTGGACACCAAGGTGCTGTACGAGGCTTAACAGCATCTACAGATGGTGATGTTCTCATATCATGTGGTACTGATTGCACGTAAGTTTATTCCTGCTGCCTAGCCCAATTTCACCTTAGTTTTCTCCATTTGAGTTAATGCACATCTTGTCCTGATGATCAAAAAGAAGAAGGGATAAGTATACCTATCCTAATTATATTTGATCTTGTTGACCTTGTTGCGTTAAAAAACAAAAAAAATGGTGGTGGCATGCTTTATCTTTTGTTTTTAAAATATTGTTGGTGTATAGTTTCATCAGTATTAGGACAGTACATGTGAAAGATTTCCATGCATATTTTGTGTAATCCATTTTGCTGTGGACAGTGTGAGGCTCTGGAAAGTTCCTGTTTTAAAAATGGACTTTAGTGACTCAATGGAAAATGCCTCGAAGGTATGTAGTTTCCTAGTGAACAATATATTGTGGAATAGTATTATGTTCCTTTTGCCTTATCTCTTGGCGTGCCTAAGTGGGTGTTTTGCCATTTCAGCCGTTGGCAGTTTATGTATGGAAGCATGCATTCTGGTGAGAATTTAGATTCACAATAGAACTATATATGAAAAAATTGTGTCTAATACAATTTTACAGTGATACTTGGATCTGATTATTTGTTAGGTTTAATTTTCATTTTATGTCTTTATGATTGCTCTTGAGTTTGTTCATTCACTTATTTATCTTACACTCTTAGGGCTGTTGATCACCAGTGGGATGGTAACCTCTTTGCCACGGCTGGCGCACAGGTTGACATATGGGATCACAACAGGTGTTATTTTTATTTTCTATCTTTATTTTAGTCCATGAAATATGGTATTTCTCTGACATAAATACAAGTTCTTTCCTGAGAATAGGTCAGAGCCAGTTAACACTTTTGAGTGGGGTAAGGATACTGTTATTTCTGTACGATTCAATCCTGGAGAACCTGATGTGCTGGCAACATCATCTAGGTATGCAACTCTTTGCTCTCAAAAAGATTCTATCATTGCCCCCTCCACCCCCACAAAAACAAAGATTCTATCATTAATTTTGCTAATTCAAGTTTTGGGCGGATGCAGCTTAATCCTTTCTAAGAATACATACATTAGCCATAAAAAGTAAATTCTATATTCTCTGACTCATATATGTTTGTCCTAATTAGTATGCAGATGAAAGATTATATTATTTATATTTCATTCTATTAAAAGCTAATTAGGGAGCTCTAGATTCCTTCTAGATGTGCATGAAGCGCCACCAATTTTTGATACAATCTTAATGGATTTTTTAAAGTTTTCGTTCACCATGTTCAGTTTCCATTTTAACATATTTTGTTTTACTTTTTTAATTTGTTGGGGTTAAGTGAATGCAAATGAATCCTCATCAGCAAATTAATCATAGTTCACCATGCATCCAAACAATCAGCAGCTGCATCTACATATGGTCACTAAGGAGAGAGAGCATACACCAGGAACAGGGAAATGGGATTTGTTTCAGGGCTTAGGTTTTTTGTGTTAGCTTGTTGTTTCTCTACCCTTCATAATTTTCTCTACAAATAGTGGATCATCTATGCTCTCCCTTGTCCATAGGCAGGTTTTTGCCAAGCCATGTTAAGTATTTCTTGTTCTCTTGTTTGCTATTTGTTTTGTTGGATCTCAGTTGGGGGGCGCTATTGGTGCAACATTTACTACATCCTACCAGGAGTTGTGGTTGATTTGAAGTATCTGGATGCATTGTGCTCCGTGAGTTGGGGATCTACTAGTGTCGCGCTAGAGGTTCCCCATGAGATCTAGGACTAAATAAATGATGATGAAAACAACATATAGGATCGACAAGAGATCATTTTTCTTTTAATACACAATTTTTTGTTTTTCATGAAAATTTGAAGTAATAAAGGAATTTATTTTAGCACATTGGGTAATTAAATGTTGATTATGTTTTTGAGCTAAGTTGCGGATGTTTAGAATAATTGTCTAGAAGATAGAAAACATCATATTTAAAAGTGTCATCCAAATTGTTGTTGTAAAAAAACAAAATCAACCCAGAGTTAGAAAAGGATTCATATTTTTTTTCAGTATATCCTTTACATGTTTCACCTAAATTCTGCTTTCTAATGTGCTAGTTTGTTCTGACACTCAACGTGATAATCGTACTGATATTTTGCTGGCCTTAATCATAACATGCAATTTCTGAATCCTTATTTATTAGGAACATTTCGTTTTTTTTTTTATATTAACTGAGAATATTACAGATGATATAGTGCATATTCTCCATTACATTTATGTAAGGAATCTGCTTTCTTAATATATTTCCTTCAAGATTTTGCATTCTTATCCTCTATGGTTAGTTTGACGTATTTTTAAGACCCTTTTCCACCAAACATTCTAATGATACTATAATTTTTTTAATGTTTCTGTAAACTGGTCAAATTAAACTATTTTTGCAATATCTTGCAAAATAGCACCCATTGCTAGTCATGAATACCTTATGGACATTTTATTGTTAACAATAATATTCATAATTTTCGTGCACTAGTAACTACATGACTACTGACAAGGGAGAGACATGTCGTCTTTCATAATAATTTTTTTTGCCAAACCATGTTAAGTATCTCTCAGTTTCCAACTTAACAAGATTGACATTTTCGATCCTTAGTGATTCTTGGCTGTTTGTTTCTAGCAGAAAATTAGCAGGCTTGCTGCTTGCCCGTTTGATATTCTTGTAGTTTGACATATAATTCATTGATATTGTTTTATCTTTTTGAGCTCTTTACTGCTGCAACTGTGCTCATTAAGGGAGTGAATATGATTTTGTAGCGATCGCAGCATAACACTGTATGACCTACGAATGTCATCTCCAGCTAGGAAACTAATAATGAAGGTATACTTATGACTTCCAGTCTTACTTGTAGACGCTAATATTATTATCATTTTCACAATCTTGACGACTTGTTTATTGAATTAGCTGTACTTGCAGGAACCAAACTCGTCATTCTTTTATCTGTTTGGAATATTCTATTTACATATTTTGTTTTCTATGGTTGGTTTACTTGTACCTGATTTTCCAATTAAAGATTGCTTCAGTGGCAATTTCAGTATTTGCTAGAAGTACAATAGTAAACAAAATTCCATATAGCTTTTAATATACTTTCTTTTGGAATTTGAATTTGAAGTCAGTTTGAAACTTGAATGTAAAGACCTTTTCTTGAGGTTTTTCTAAGAAGGCAGTTAAAGCTTATGGGCATGATTTTAAGATGGGATGTGCCATATTTTGCAACTCCATAAGTTGGTTTAGATTGAGGGGTTTGTTAGTCAACTGGATAATAATGAGACATTATCAATGAAAATGAACCTGACTTTATTCTCTTCTTCGGTATTTGACGGACCCGTTCAAGGAACAGAGCATAAGGCTCCCTTCTTTTCAACAAATTTCGGCTATAACTTTGCAAATTTATTTCCTATATTTAATGGACAGCAAATCTTTTGTGCACTAAATTTCCTAGTCATTAATACCTCATGGACATTTATTGTTAATCACATTGTCATAATAAAAGCAAGAATTCATTTCAGCTGAAAGCATGCTTTCATAGATGTCCTCTTCCATAACCAAAATTTCATTATTCATGGAGGCAAAAGATGGCCTCTCATTATCTGTTCGCTTTTTTTAGATTATATCTCTGTGATTTGGATGCTTTTGAATCTTTATTGTTATAATTTTAAGTTCTAGTCATCAATCAACCATGAGATCAGAAGTTCTAATGTGTGTAGTGGTACAATTGGGGCATGGAGAGGTATTTGATGCTTATTTACCTGCAAAGATTTGAGCAAAGGATCAAAATACTGCACATCGTGCCTGTGTTTATTACAGCCCAGATATTTGCAGACCCTTTTATGTCAACCTTTGGCATGTAACAGCACAAAAAATTACATGCTAAGATATTCTTGGAAAACTAAAGATGTGCATTATGCTATGTCAACAAAGCCAGCAAAGAAACTAGCGAACTAGGATTATATAGGGCTTTAACAAAAAACAAAGTGGAACTCGAATTTGAATGTAACAAGTATTAATCAATTTATGACTAACCATGGCCCTAATAATCATATTCTATGTGAACGGTGCAATGTAATCAATAAAAGCTCATTACTACAAGGTACCATTATCATTATGTACTAAATTGTATCATAATGTACGACATGATGATGCTTTCTCTCTTAAGCCACTGTGACACACTCGATATGAGCTATTAGGGACAGTTCCCCATCTATACTTGTTGCTTTTCTAGGTACAACATGTGTTGTTTGACAGTTTTGCAGCACTGTACATATTGTAAGGCATGCTATGATACAGATCACCATTTGAATCCTCCAATTTATCCAGTCAAATTTGGATCTTTGATATAAGCCTATGCGCCTATTTCATTGGTTTCATCAGTGAACGTGCATTGCTGACCTTTGTTTCACAAGGCTATATGTTTTGCCTTCATTTGCTAAATATTTTATATGGATAATTATCAAAGTTCGAATACAGTCTTTCAAAGCTCATAGCTTGCTTAGCCTATGTTTTTTAATGGTAAAAAGTAAGATTTTGTTGACATGTGTACTAAGTCAGCGATTTTATGTATTCTAAGTTTCTACCTTGCTAAGAAAGGTAGAACATAATTTTCTTTTTCTTCCTGAGATGCTCACTGATTAATGACTCTTATTAGCCACCACCTGGTACCCATTCCATCCAAAGCCAAAATTGATGGTCATTTCATGAGATTCCTCGGTTGGTTGGGATTGTTGGCATTTCAATTCTGCATGCTTTGAAGTAACCAAATTCTTTAGTTGCCCACTAGCTTGGAGTCCATGAGATTCCGAGACAAGAATCTTCTAAAAATGGACACGAGGACAGACGTATCTTATATATGTGAATGCGTGCGTGTGCGTGTGTGTGCATGCGTGTGTGTCTGTGTGTGTATGTGTAAATATGTATTGTTGGATGCGATTAATGAATAATGAGCTAGATGTATGGTCCTTAAGTTCATAAAATTTAATAAATTGGTTCTAATTGTTGTGTTGGAATTGAAATGTTCAAATAGGAGTCCTGAAAGTAGACATGTAATGATGATGGCATATTATTTTGATAGTTTGAAGTGTTAAGGAATGTCATCAAGCACCCCAAGTGTCCGACATGTCAAAAAACTCAAAATATGGAGTGCGCTAGGATTGTCCAATGTGAACTAATCATCAGTCTATGAGAGTGGGGGCTCATTGTGGAAGGTCCCTCTTCTTGATGTAGTTCATTTTCTAAGGATTGAACATTCAACAACAAATCCTTAACAATATTTTGAAATAAATCTGTAGATCATTACTGGTCACAATATTTCTAATTATCATGTTTTAAAAAGTCCAAGCATTTTTCTGATTGATTATGGAGGAGAGGGCTTCCTGTCCCTCGTCTTGTGAGCAATGCTATAACATAATCATGTAGGGGCTTTCCATACTTATGTTTTTCTTTTCTCCTACTCCCATTTTATTTAATTTATTTACTTTTATTGCAAAGAGAGGACTATATTGATTGTTTTGTTTGCATGGATAAAGGTTTTTATGTGCATTGAAAATGCATGTGTGCTTTTTGTGTGCATTTGCATGAGCACAATACATGTAGTGTGCATAATGATTTCTTTGACGGTTTAGATTTAGCTAAAAATTAAAAGTAATAGGGACTTACAATTTTTGTCTTGTTATTTTAGAGTGCATATTGGTGATAACCAAAGGGAATCCTTAGGCTTGTGGATTTAGGATTTTTATCATCATATTTACAAGTTGTTGTGGATTAAGTCCTTAAATAATGTTTTTTGTCCTATATGGGGGTTTAATGCCTTAACGAGTAGGATGGATGTGAAACAACAAAAACAATGAAGAAATAGAAGAAATTATAACGAAAGAAAGTTAAGAATAACAGCGGACAAGTTAGATAGAAGAAACAAAAGAATAAATGAGGGAACAAGTGGATGCACCACAGACATATGGACTGTTTGCCCTCTCTCTTTTATATAATTAAGGTTTCCAAACTAGTTTTAGCAAATGGGAAAATACCTTTTAGTGAGTCCGGCTATAAATGGGGTTGTTGCTACTAGTCTGGTGTGAAGAAATGTGTGTAAATTCATTTAGGTGAAAGCAAGAGATTATACCCCAATGCATTTCTTTTTTTAATTATTTCCTCAACAATATTCAAGCTAGAGTACATGCAGCTTGATGTTGAGGATGTTTGGAGCACTTGGTGGGACTTTTTTGAGAATACAGATAGCTGTTTCCCAGTTATTGATGATATATCTGACTGAATTTAGTTATTATCTCTCTTATGAAAGACGGTCAGTTTTGATATTGATTCATTTGCTCTTGAAGCATGAGGTTACATGCTATGTAGGTTGCTGCTGGTTGATGGAGATTCATACTAATACATGGGTTGTTCTCAATATTACCAAATGCAACCTCGTGCATCAATATCTTTAGCAGCTTAAGTAGTTAACTCCACATGGTTTTGTTAGCCATTGCTTGGCTTCTTGGATCTAGCAACAACGCCTGTTTCTTGTTCTTCTAAGTCACCCATTCACTTCAATGAAGTTACAATACCTCGATGGTGACTTTTCTGGTCCAATTTAAAAGGAAAATTATATGCATGATTTTCTTGTGGGTGGGAGACCTCCTATGCATGATTCTCTTATGAGTGCGTGGAAGACACTTCTCAGGGAAAAGCTCCTACATAAGCATCTTATTTGCCTAGGGTGTTACATTTGCATGGAAATTTTCTATGAGCCAAGGTTCGCTGTTTTCGTACCGGACTCCGTACTGGTGTTACACTAGTACGGTGTCGGTACGGTCCGATGCAAATTTTTTTTGGCGTACCAAGTGTCGGTACGTCATCCGTACTAGGTACCGGTACCGAATCGGTACGGTATGGTATGTTATATACCGTTCGGTTCGGGCCGGTATGGGATACCATGCTATGAGCTTTCATCAACAAAGAAATCTTACACTGGGAGCACTAAGTGGATTCAAAAGCCACTGAAACAGGACAGTACCATCGTTACCGATTGTTCCAATGTTAAGGCAGCACCCAGATGGGTGAGGGGATGCCACTATACTGTTATATACTGGCCTTATCAGTCCATACCCATGCATGTTAGTGCATAATGATGGTTCCATACCAACCGTACAAGTCCGTACCGATGGTTTTTTTATTCTTTTTGATATTTTCAGTTTCGGGGCATGCCGTTGATACTGGTACCTTCCAATGGAAAAAATTTCAGCACCGGTATTTAAAACCTTGGACCACCAAGTTCTGAATTCTGATGCTTTTCCATTGAGCATCTATTAGTAATGTCAGGTTTCCAACACAACCAGGTCTTATTCAGTAAAGTTTGTTTTTATTATCTTTGCATATTTTTACAGCATGTGTTCTTTATCATACAATATCTAAATAACTATGCTATTTAATTTCATTATTTAAATTTTACATTATATTATTATTGTCTTCCTGTAAGAGTTCATTATTATTTAAAAGATCCACTTGATCTACTACTACGTTTAGTATTTCAGTTCACTGCAGTATCTACTGGCGGTGTTTCTAGCAATCTGTTCTTTATCGAAAGATCAACCACATACTTGTTTCAAGACAAACATCTTAAATCTTGCCACTTTAATTCTCAAAATGTACCTTGACCCCGAATCTTTGATATGGAAGTTTTTATGATGAAGCCTTCTATCTGTCCATTCATTTTCTATTTCCAGTAATTTTAATTGTCATTTACATAAACAATATAAGGATCTCATCAAAGGGGCTTCCAGTGTATTAAAATAGTATTTGTATTAAAATAGCAATGTAGTTGGAAAGTTGATATAGCTGACTACTTAGTACAAAATAATCACCGTTGATGGAGATCAGTGAGATACACTCAGAGAAGCATTACTGCTTAATTTGGTAAGCAAATCCGGGTTTTGTCCCAGATTTCATAAAGTTTATCTTAAAAATAGGAAAATCCAAATATAGTCAAAACCAAACTTCTGTTTCATAAGGTCCATTAAGAAATGCTTAAGTAGAAGTTCATTGATGTATAGCATAACATATTTATTTATGTTAAAAATGGACAATCAATATGTCCCTGCTGTTTCACCCACTTTTACTGATATAAAGTCATTGTAGATTATGATGTCTCAAAACATTATATTGGCTAGTAGTATAGTACATGAGCATAAGCTTCTGGCAACCTCTGATGTTGTTTTAAATATTCATATTACATAATGCTTGATTGGACTGACCAATCATAATATGCCTTTATGGTGGTTATTTATTTATCGTTAGAACTTAGAAGAGTCATTTTAGACAGTGTGGTTTGCCATAGTATCAACTGTTTTTATTGGTAATATGGAATCTGTCTACTGCAGTATTTATTGGGCATTCAACATTTGCTGGTTCATGAATGTCTTTCAGGGAAGCTGACACTTGTTTTGTTGATATACAGACAAAAACAAATGCACTATGCTGGAATCCTATGGAGCCAATGAACTTCACAGCTGTAAGCAATGCCAATAGAAGTTAATTCTTTATGACATTCACAATTTCTTTTTTGTGGAAATACCTTTTCAAGAATAATGTGATTGTTTAGCCTGTACTAGTTGTTTCTGCCCTTCCCATTGTGCTTTTGTCCTGGGATTTGGGATTTCTGAACAGTTAACTAAGCTTTCTTGTTGGGATGATATGAGCATTTATTATTTCACGAGTCTGTCCAAGGAACCAAATTTGACTGGGTCCAATAAGCTTTATTTTGGCAGTTGCATGTCCATATTATTCTTACTCTCATATGCGGTCAAAACTAATTATGCGCCATGCCTCGAAACACGTATGGATATAATGCTTAAAAGGCTAACGAATACGCTGAATATTATTGCAGGCTAATGAAGATTGCAACTGCTATAGCTATGATGCTAGAAAATTGAACGAAGCCAAGGTTGTTCATAGAGATCATGTTTCTGCAGTGTGAGTAACCTGGCTAGAATAACTTGCTGTTATCTTATCTCCAAACCTTGCTACATAATACCTTTCTGTGCAAGTCAGTAAATATATGTTGTTAAATGGTATTAATTACAGGATGGATATTGATTACTCTCCAACAGGCCGGGAATTTGTAACCGGCTCCTATGATAGAACAGTGAGTTTGACTCTTTCTAAATAATGTTTTTCCCATGACAATATTAAGTTATCATGGAAGTATTTGCATGTAAAAAAAATTAAATAATGAACTCCCGACTTTGCAGGTAAGGTTGTTCCAGTATAATGGAGACCATAGCAGGGAGATATACCATACTAAGAGGATGCAAAGGTTTTCCTATCTCTAGCTTTCTCTCTGCCCTTAATTCGGAGCTTATTGTTTAATTTTACTTATCAATCTTTTTATAAGCTCTCTCTTAAACCGCACATGATAAAATATTAGTTATGTAAGTACTTGAATTTTATTTGCGACAAATTTGCTAGCACCTTCAATACTATTTCTTGGTTTATGATTTGGTATATTGTTTGGTTTACGTCTTTTTTCTCTTGTATTACAGCATTTCTGTTATCATCATGCCTTTCCTTCTACTATGTGTCCTTTTCCTTTCTCCTAGGTGCTGACACAAATCACCTCTCCTATGTAGGGTATTTTGTGTAAAATATAGCTGTGATGGATCTTATGTTATTTCTGGGAGTGATGATACCAACCTTCGGCTGTGGAAAGCCAAAGCTTCGGAACAGCTGGGAGTTGTAAGTATTTCTTTGCTATTTAACTGGGAGTTGCTTGTTAGTGGCATGAACTGTCTGTGACTCATTGAGGTAGTCTCTCCACCTGCCAACTGGCTTCGGAGGTTCATGATGAGCCTTTCTTGCCCAGAGTTGCCTTGTAAGAAATTTTGGCACCTCCTCCTGAGGTGTTAGCCAAAGCTGAGACCCAGCTTTAAAGCAGTCTCATGAGTCATCGGATCATTGATCCCTTAAGCTAGACCACATTAAGGGAAGGAGTGGGAGGTGGCGAAGGGAGGGATTCTTTTTATGCATCAGATTTCTGTAGTAGTCTGAAGTGGAGGGTTGGGGGGGGGGGTGGCAGAGGAGGTGGCCTTTATTTAATTTTTAAATTTCAGAATCACATGCAAAGTTTATGCTGGAGGGTAAGTGAAGAAAAGTTCATATTGACAGGAAATGGCTTTGCGAGAATAAAGTGATCTTGAAGTATTAAAATTCTGTCATGTGGAATTTAGTTAAGTTTTTTGCTCTTCCCTGCCCCTCCAGATTGTATCCATATGGAAATCCTAACATCCCCTAAAACAAGTAATAAGTTGTACACAATGTAATTCTTCGCTGCAACTTCAAATAGGATTTTGATTACCAGTATCATGAGGCAATATTTTCCATGTGAGGCTCAAACTCAGGATTATCTGGTAAAACTAATTTGCTATGCCATTTTTCACAGATCTGGTACAGTACTCCTGGTAACATAATGTTCATTCATGTCAAAGTAATATGTGTTACAATTTACCATGGTTGCAATATGTATTACCCCACAATTGCTCTATCTCTATTTAAGGTGCAGTCTGTATTTCTTTTTTCTTTTCATTTATTTTCTTGATTTACATTCCACTGAACAAAAGAGTGATTGCACCAATGGTCTCACTGCTTAAGGTTACTTAGACAATTGCTGTTGATTTTATTATTCCTTTGGGCTTAACTTACAGTAATTTACGTCATCAAAAGATATCTTCTGTTGTGATCACTCTGACAAGTTGCTTTATATTATACAGCTTCTTCCAAGGGAACAGAAAAAGCAAGAATACCTTGATGCTGTCAAGGAGCGGTATAAGCACCTTCCTGAGGTCAAGCGCATAGTTAGGTAAGCTGTTTATTGTATGCATCAACTCTAGCGTCTGGTAAATAAAGAAAAAAACTCCTCAAGGTACACAGTATAATCCGTGAATCAAAGGCCCCGCCAGAAATTCTTACGTCATTCCAATCTCATATGAGAATGTAGAATGATAAAGACTATTGAAACGAAGCTGCACCATGGCCATTGTTTACTGAAATTCAATTTCAAGTTATCTTCTTTGTGCTTCTCTAAAATTGCAGTTCCCAATTACAACGTAGCAAAATTGTGAGAATATATTATCAAAATATCATGATTCCTTGATGGAATAATTTGTTGCGCAGACATAGGCATTTGCCAAAACCAATATACAAGGCAGCTTCTTTGAGACGGACAATGATGGAAGCGGAGAGGAAGAAAGATGAGAGGAAGAGAGCTCACAGTGCCCCAGGAAGCATGCCTGTACAACCCTTCAGGAAAAGGAGAATCATCAAAGAAGTTGAATGATCAGATTGAGGGGAAACTGATGGTTGCACTGAACTAGTCTGATGCAAGTGGAGCATAGCTTCTGCAGCTGTGGATGAATAAACCCCAAAGACACCCAATGTTGTCCTGGTAGACCTAGTTGGTAGGAATATGGGCTTATCTGCATTCTCCACTGCAATTTTGGTTAGTCATCTATTTGTACTTGTTGCTGGCATGTATGTGAGAAGTTAAAAAGATGGGCATCCTTGATTTTGATTGATAGATGAATTTAGTAATCCAGCATTTTAACAATTGCACGAAGCAATGCAATTTTTATGTATAAAATTCATCAGATGTAAGGTGGTGGATTACTTTCGATTCAAGGACAGGTGTATGGATGCAACTCCTGGTTGGAGACCTGCAATGGCCAGTTGCTGAGGCTAAAACTTTAATTTCAGAGGTCTGATCTGCCTGACAACATTGCTTATGGGCTATGGCTGATGGAGAAGATGTCCACCGTCGATGGTAAGCATTCATGTTAATTTCTCATGACATTTCCTGAAGCTGTTGAGCCTGAACTGGCTGTCTTGCTATGTCAAACTATCAGAATTTGTGTGGAAAAATAGGCTAATGACATTTCCTCGTCATTGGGTATGTTTTTCCTCATTAAAATAGATTGGCTGTGCATCAAGACTCTATGCACTGGCTTTCATGAAAAAATGTAGAAGAAATTCATGACCTACTCTCAACTCTTTGGAGAAATTTATTTTTATTAAGAAAGTACGAATGATTACTAAAAAGTGATGAAAAGATACAAAAAGATTTGGAGTAATGCTATTCTGACGCAGAAGAGGGAGGAGCTAATAAAGCCTGTTGCAACCAAAAAAGTGCTCGGCATAGGGTGGATCCAGGATTTTCCCTTGGGGAAGCATGATGTGGCATGAAAAAAAAGGAAGCATTGTATAATACAAATTAGTATTCATTTATATGTGAGTTGATA
The DNA here is from genome assembly GCF_051530095.1 of Phoenix dactylifera. NCBI lineage: Eukaryota > Viridiplantae > Streptophyta > Magnoliopsida > Arecales > Arecaceae > Phoenix > Phoenix dactylifera. Next base: position 3,048,993 of record NC_143200.1, read on the forward strand.
TTAACAAATTTTATTTCACAAGTTGATGGTACAAAAAGGTTGCTTCTTTGATGACCAAGTGAATGTTGTAGCTCAAAAAACATATCTCAATGTAGTCTTTCTTTCATCTTGACCATGACTCATTGTGTGATGACTTTGGACTTTTAAGGCCAATTTGGATATGAAAATAGGTAACTGTCATTAGAAAATAGGCCTAATGGTCTTGGTACTGTTGTTAGATATCCAATGGCACCGACCTGGCTCTCATATTTTTGGTCTTTAAACTCAACTGCACTAACATTTCTTCAGCATTCTGCCATATCTGTCTCATCCGAGCTCCAATGAGGTGATTTAAATAGCATTAGAAATCTTTCAGTTGAAATTTAAATTCAATATATTCTAAACAGTATGAAGCTATATTTCAAATCGATATACGTCAAACTATACCTAACATTACATGTTGACCAATTTCTGCAAAATGTTAAGCTATTTGGACACTTGCAAGTCAAGTGTTCCCATTTATTTTCCTCTTAATTGGGCTATGGGTGGAGAATGGAATCATCCACATGAGCCATACAAGCCAAAACCAACAAGCATGTATGTATTCAAACTCAATAAAGGGGTTACTTCCAATCAAGTGGTTCCGAGTTCGAAACGCCAAATTCCATTTCCTATTCAGCCCAACCACTCCTAGAGCTATCACTCATGTTATATCTTCTTATTCCTTGGGATACCATTTGTCACTTCCTATCTTTTCTCTTTCTTCTGTGCGTGTGCCTTGTTCGGTGATAAAGACAATGGAGAAGGAACTCCATCCTTTTTTGGGTGGGGGCATGCAACAAATCGCCATTCATTGTCTGACGTTATAATTTGAAATTTAGCTTAACCGGTATCTATCTGATTGTCCTCTCTCAACAGCAACCTCTCCCTCACTCTTCCCCCACCTAACCTCCGACTCGTTCTTCCCGTACACGCCCGCACCCTTCCTAAACTCGTTGGCCCCTTCCTCGCTGTAGCCTCCAACTCATTTCCCCACCATAATCCCATCTCCATCCGTTTCTCTCTGCCTCCTCCTCTGGCGACCTTATCTCTCCCTCTCTCTGCCAATGGCAGTGGAGGAGAAAAATTTATTAGACAGGAGGCTACCTGTAAGGACCCATACAGGCATATGTTTAATTCCACATCGGTTATTCGATGGATAAATCTTACATACTCATACCGGATCAAGAAGCTTAAATAATACTTTTCGACTTGCCATTTTGGATGAGGTCCTAGGTTGTTACAAATAGCATCAAAGCGAACCTGACTCATAATCTATGTAGACTAGAAGACGTTGCAGCACGAATTCATTGACGCTGAACATAGACCGATCATAATGCTTGTGATTAAATTTGAATGGATTTGAACTTTTAGTTTGACGATGACATCGGGCTTAAATAGGAGGAGCATATAAAAATCCGTATGGACGAATCTTGGGTATTTATTTAGGATCAAAAAATCCAAATAATATCTTCCGGCTAACTATTTTGGGTGATGTTTTGGGTTGTCATACTGTCGATCGATGTTATCCTCACCAAATCAATAGCATCAGGTTTTTTAGTGGCATGATGAGGTGAGAGTCGGAGGAGAGGACATCACGGGGAGCATCCAACAAGAGCAAGGAGCAGTGGCCACCCTACAGGCTCGATAGAGCAAAGAAGGCTCAACTTTTCTCATTTCCGAAGAAAAAAATATCCTTACAATTTTTTTCCTAACTATCGTACTTGCCAAAGTTTGGAATTGGCCATCACCGGTCAATTTTGGATTCATCTTAACCATCGATTCTTCAATGATTGGCCGATATTATTTTGAAAAAAATAAGGTATGGAATCTTATGTAGCATTATAGCAAAACCCATCTATTAGTTTAAAAAATAGATATAAGGTAATAATTGTAGCTTGAATTATAAAGCTCCATATAAATTAACTCAAAAGGAGAATCCCAGAGAATTACACATAGGGCTCGTTTGGTTCGCAGAAAAAGGAGGGGGGAAAGTGTGGTCAACGGAAAAGTAATGAAATGCCTCTTGTTTGGTTGGAGTTTTCAAAGGAGAGAGATGGGAAAGTTGTATTCCCATGGGAATATGATTCCCACATTTCATGGGAAAGTCTTTCCCATGAAAAACATGGGAAAGTTACTTTCCCATGAGGTGGGAATCACTCCTTTTTTATTTTTTCCCAAAAAGACCCTTCAGCATTAAAGAAGCATTAAAGAGGCATTAAAGACCTATTTTTTATTAAGGGCATAATAGGAATTATACATAATTTTCCTAGGAAAGTGGATGGTCAACCAAACATAAGCACTTTGGAAATTTGTCACTTTCCCATGGTTAACCAAACATGCCAAAAGTACTTTCCTAGGTATCCTCTTCCTAGGAATCTGATTCCCAGGAATCATATTCCTAGGAAGGAAAATACTTCCCGCGAACCAAACGAGCCCATAGGTGGAGAGTTTTGAGAGGTCTGAACGGGTAGGAAAAAGTAGAAGTTGGGATAATTTAAACCTAGATGCGATTAAAAAATAAAAGAAATCTTGTTGTTGCATTGTGGTTATTTATAACTACAGATATAGAATTAACTGAGCCCTTGCTAAGATGGTATCATTCTTTGTCGCTTGGATAAGGAGATGAGTGTTTGATTCCAATTGGAGCAGCCCCCGAGAATAGGGTGGGTATAGGGTAGAAAAGTGTAGATTAGGGTCTTCTAATCTCAGAAAATAAAAAGCATAAAGTTAAAGATCTTGCCAGACTCGATACCTTTCAAACTTGTAAGAATTTGTAGTTTTTGTTAATTATGATTGTCATAAAGTAGGCAACAATTTTTAGAAGACATAGGTGCATGTTGTATTATAGATTTTTTTTACATAAATACCCTTCTAAAAATTCAAATTTACGTAAATATTCTTTTAAAATTTATATTTATTTTTGCACCTTCGTAAAATACTATTTTTGCACAAATGCCCCTAACATAATGCTTTTTCTAACACCATTAATAAAACCATATTTATTACTTTAAAATAAATAAAATTTTAAATTACTTTTTTGTTTCCCATTGTGATCGCTTTATAAATGTTTCTTTTTGTATATCTATCTATTAAGGATATTTTAGTCATTTTAATTTGAAACCATTAATTTTTTAATGCGTTAGATGAAGTGAATATATATGCAAAAATAAGAATAAAAAAAAAAGACAAAATAACAAAACAAGGGTATACATACAAATATCACCTTTGGAAGGGTATTCATGCAAAATTCGATATTTAAGAGGATATTCATGCAAAAAAACTCTTTATTATATAATATGAAAATGCTAATCACACATAAAGTTTCAAATATCGATATAGCACTAGTGTGGCATATACTAATTCAACTTATCCCTATGAATTGCACTAGTAACATTTTGTGCGATAATACAATTAATGCCGCATAGCATACTCTTTTTTTTTTGGTAAATAAAAGGGGAAGGGGGGAGGAAGGGACAAGCCCACCCCCGCGTAGCAGCCCCCACTGGGCTCCCATCCTGCCAGGAGAATGTTTGATGCGGGCAGAAATGACCGTATGTTGGGCATCCCGACCGATTTTACTCATACCTTCCCCACCTGTGGGTCCGACTCGGTTACCCCTCTGGGCTCCGGCACGAATACCACATGTGAGTACATCACATCTGGCACCACCAAGGCTACCAACAAAGCGATACGCCCTTCCAGACCCCGTGTCCGAGTAGGGAGCATCCGGTCTCCACAATTTAATCGATGCCCGTGCGTTTCGAACTCGGAACTATTTGGTTGGAAGTAAGGCCACGTTTCCATTGGGCTACCACCTCCCATGGAGTTCCTTCTCCATTGTCTTTATCACCGAACAAGGCACATGCATGGAAGAAAGAGAGAAGATAGGAAGTGACAAATGGTATCCCAAGGAATAAGAAGCTATAACATGTGAGGACCCGTGTGGGCGTGTGTTTAGTCCCACATCGGTTATTCATTGGGTAGATCTTGGGTACTTATACAGGATCAAGGAACCCAAATAATAACTTCCGGCTAGCCATTTTGGATGAGGTCCTAGGTTGTTACAAATGGTATCAGAGCGGACCCGGCCCATAACCTATGTGGACTAGGGGACACTGCAGCACGGATCTATTGGAGCTGACCATGGGCTGATCGTGGTGTTTGTGATTATATTCGAATGAATTTGAACCCTTAGCATAACGAGGACGTCAGGGCTTGAACGGGGGAGTATGTGAGGATCCGTGCGGGCGTGTGTTTAGTCCCACATCGGTTATTCGCTGGGTAGATCTTGGGTATTTATATAGGATCAAGGAACCCAAATAATAACTTCCGGCTAGCCATTTTGGGTGAGGTCCTGAGTTGTTACATAACATGAGTGATAGCTCTAGGAGTGGTTGGGCTGAATAGGAAATGGAATTTGGCAGTCTTAACCGCCTACCCTGAATAAGAACAATAAGCATCCAAGACTAGCTTTAAGACATAATGCATTGTGAACTATGGCTTTGGTAACCGGTAAGTAATTGTGAGCAAACCACATATTAGCACAATTTTAAAAATCACATAACAATCTGTATCAACTCATATTATTTTTCTTTATTAGCATGATCAACTTGTATCAGCGAATATTATTGTTTTTGTATCGAGTCTATACACAAGTATATATAACCCCTGAGATGTACCGAATATAGTAGAACAAAGAAAAAAAATTATTTTTTTCTCACTTTTTTTTGGTTTTTCTTTTCTTTTGCAAGTATTTTTACACAACACATGAGAAATCATAGATCCTATTGGCTGAGGCTGATATGCTCGTAATAGGTTTGTTTGGACAGCAGCGTGAGTGACTCAGAAAACATCTCGAAACCATAATATGAATAAGTAGGGCAACAAGGGACATCTTTGCCTCAACCTACATGCAATGGTAAACCACTCGGTGGGACTTCCATTGATAAGCAAAGCAAACTGCAGCGGAGCAACATAGACTTCAATCCATTTAATAAATTTATCATGAAAATTAAATTGCTTGAGGACCTAAAGAAGAAAGTGCTATTGAATCCCGTCTTAAGCCTTCTCCATATCCACCTTGAACATTATCAATCCACGAGAACAAGGATAGAATAGAAGAGAATGCATAAGTTCAAGAATATTATGACCTCGAATAAAAGTCCTTTGCTCCAATGAAACCAAGAGCATAGAAGCCTGCTTTGAAAGAACGCTTAACCTCTAGAGGACCACAATTAATGGTCATGAATATAATGTAGGTACAAGAAAAAAAGATTAACTTTAACTGCTGAACAATCACAAATTGATGGCTAATATATCTTGATTGTCATTCTTAGGGTTGGTTGAAAAGTTGAGCAAAGCAATCAAATTATTATTCACCTAATTGGTAATGAAAGTTCTTCAATCATTACTTGGGCAATCAACACATTTCCAAAGACAACCAAAGAGCTCCTGCTAAACATTCATTAACTTTTAAATAATAGAATTAAAAGTCCTAAAAAGCCATCACGAAACTAACTATTTAAACTTCCATGCTTCTGTTCCATATACTTGTGGTAATCTTTCTTGTAGATCTCACATAAGAGTACCCTTTTACAACCAGGTATTGAGGGCTATGTTTTATTCTTCAAATAAGCTCAGGCATCTCTTCCTTCATGCTAATCTTTCATTCTACCTCTATCGAAAACTGATGCTGCAACCTACTTAAGAGCTACGAAGAACAACAAAAATAGAAACTAAAACTCTACTGTAGTTCCATTCTTGATTGGAAACCTTTCATAATCAAAAATGGCTTCATGATCATGCTGCACACACTATCTTTTAAGGATGATACTTTGGAACTTCTTGAGTATATAATGAAAGATAACAAGGCAACTCTTTTTAAACAACCTAGACCCATATTATACCATCCAGCCTATTCAACAAAGCCAATGCCTTTATTATTGATCCATGAGTTTATTTTAATAGCAGTTTAGAGCATCGGATGACCTTATTCTCCTAATCTTATCTTGATTAAACGGCCACTCATTATCCCTTGCAAAATAGATATCAACTTATAAACCCGAAAGCATAAATATATTTACACATCCTTTTTAACAGAATCCACTGTCCGAAAAAATTTACCCATCACAATCAAGTTTGGGCACATGCAATGACCAAGATATTTGCGACAAAACTTTCACAAACTATGACAAAAGATTACCATTCGAAGTTTACATCATGCGATCATCATGGCAAGTCTGATCGCTAGGTCAACCGGTCCACTACACGAGGTCGATCGTTCCATAGTTCAATTTCTCTTTGACTTCTTATATACATATGTATCATATGGAAACCTGAAGCATGTTGTTGGTGGAGAAGCTGCCAATTCTTGTTACATGGGTGATAAGGTTGTCCACCAATTAATTGGCGCATGGCACGACAAGTGGGTTGGTGGTTAAGACTCCGGGCCTAACTCCCGTTGCGTGATTGGATTTTCCGTTTCAGACAGCCACCGACCGTCCGATACATCACGGGATAAGGTGGGTGGGTCCCGCTGATCCTATTGGGTGTCCCCAAAAACTCGGGATGCCCAACTTTCTCGCTCGGCACCGCACGCAATGCTCCCAACACGGCGGCTCAAAGGGTTGGGCTAAAGAGTTGGTGTCGCTACCGTTATCAGTTGGATTCAGGAAAATCCTAGAAGTGACGGTAGAGACCATTTCTTGCTCCGGAACATTTGGGCTATAGTGAGGGATGGATGGGGCTTTCAGGCCAAGCATATTTACCGTGAAGCCAATGATGCGGCGGATTGGGTGACTGCGTATGTAATTAGTCATTCCGGAGGCACCTTGTGGACTGAAAATGGGGAGCTGCCTTTGGCACTCCGAGGTATCCTATTTGTTGATTTTATTGGGTGTATCCGTACCCATCAGGTATGATCCACCCGCATTAGCAAAAAAAAAAAAAAAAAAGTTGGTGTCGCGTCATGGTGGGTCCCATCTTAAAATGCACATCGGTCGTATGATGGATATTGCTCAATCTCGCTTCTACTTTGAAGCATAAATAGGTCCAACTCCAGTGGTGTGAAAAAAGTGAAGCATCTAACTTGGCCGACCAAAAGAATAAGCTGCAGTCAGTAATCTTCTTGATTGTTTAAGGATTCTAAGAAATGAGCCAACCTCCTTCCTGTACTATTTTCAAGATAAGCTACGACAAGTAATCTTGGGCTTTTGTCAAAAGGAATCTAAGTGTGCCGAACATCCAAATTAATTCGGCATTGCGACACTATCAAATCCAAGGGCTATGGGGCTAATAAAATAATAAATTAGGTAGCCTTCTATGTACTAATCATGTTGAAAAACTCTGTGGCTAGAAAAAAGAAGATTATCCGGTGTATTCTGAAAATTATTATTTTTGACTTTTTTTAGATATATTCGTATCCGACATGTATGACACATCAAAATCTAACTTAATCAAGATTTGTCAAAACAAATATTTTTTTAAAATAGAAACTTATTTATAATATAAGTATTTAGTTATAAACATCTGAAGATATATTATTTAGGGTTAGAATCAGAATCTTTGATCACCATGTAGAGTAATATGGCGGTTGGTATAAGCCTCTGTTTACAAACTCAAAATGAATATAATTAAATAAGATAAATTTTTGTATATAAAATCTTAGTAAAAGTTTTTATTTGATATAATTTGATCTACATGCATATGTATATATGATAAGTTTAATTAGAATAGCATAGGTATACGATAATGATAGTATGCGTGCAGAGGGCTAAGCATGAATTTCAGAAAATTTTTATGCGGAAAGAACGGGTTAAACATTTTAACCCATAACATGCTTGATATTTTAGATATTTTAACTCTTGTACCAGTCGAAGACAATCTTCAACTACACATCACATGTGGCACGGGCTTAGTCCCAATACATAGGGTGACACCCGCACGTGCCTATCAAAGCACTCATCATATGAGCCCCCGGGTGGAGAGCCACGCTTTGTCACACGATCACGCGTGAGAGTTCCCGAGAATCGGATAGTCTCCACTAATCCTTTGCTTTGACACCAAATATCACAAAGCCCTCAGATCCCGAGGATTATGTGATTCGAATAAATATGCATAAATCACAACTTCTTGTGATTTGAAGATTGAGATCATATCTCAACCGTAAAAGAGATCAGGTCTCTTACCTTTAGAAGGGGGTTCCTTCAAGGATGCTTCGCAGCCGCACAAGCGTCCGGCCTCGATGACTCGTCCACGCGAAGCTCCGGAATGATCAGCTCCCGGGGAGTGCTAACTCGCAGGGAGGCAGAAGGTTGGCTGAAAAGGAGAAGGAAGAAGATGGACCTTTACAGCTCAAGAACTCCTTCTTGGGCTTTCACCTTCAGAACTACTCTCTCCTCTCACTCTCTTTCTCTGGTGCTCTTCATGTGTTGAGAAGAAGGAAGAGGGGTGGCCTATTTATAGGCCAAGAAGAAGGTGAGGTGTCCCTATGAGGTGTCCTGTGAGGTGTCCTGCCAGGACATATATCACACATGCAAGGAAGAGAGATGTCCTGCTCCGCCACGTGTCACGCATGCAAAGGGGTGAGGTGGCCTGGAGGGCGATGTCATGGGTGACCTCATGAGGCAGATGAGGTCATGGATGACATCAGGAAGAGTGTGAGGTGTCCAGGCCCGCCACATGTCACACATGCAAGCAAAAGAGGTATCCTGCTCCGCCACGTGTCACGCATGCAAAGGGGTGAGGTGGCCGGGATGTGGGTCCCACATATAGTATGTGGGTCCCACCTAAGCAGGACATGGGTCCCACATACAGTGTGTGGGTCCCACCTAGGCAGGATGTGGGTCCCACATACAGTATGTGGGTCCCACATAGGGAAGGAAGTCCTAGTCATACTAGGATCATAATTGATTTTAATCCAATTTGACTCAAGCCAAATCTGATTTGGTTGAGCAAATTAGACATTTTCACCAAACCAATTTTGGTGTCAATTACGGTTTTACCAAATTTCAAATCATATTTGAATTTGGTCAAGCCCAATCTCTATTACTCAATCAAATTGAGTCTAATCAGTGATCTAATCACCAATTAACTTCTCCAAGCAACAATTGCTTAGGGCAATCAGTCAATCACATTGACTATTTTACCTCTAGACGATTCTCAATCGTCAATCAGCCATTTGATCAATCCTGAAACTTCTAAGCGTGTGACCTCACAGGTTCGAACCTAAGCCGGTAGTACAAGAACACTTTCTGCACTAATCGAAGTAACCATCTAGCAATGGGACCCGACGACCGGATAGGCCGAATAGATGCAAAGCAACATTCTAGAACCTATGGACCATGGTTACCGCATAATTCATCCTCTTGACCAGAAAATGCCCAGGGTGGGTTCAGAGTCTGTCTATCCTGAAACGATCCATCCGGAAATATGTTTCAATTCAATAAGTCAAGTGATAGAGATTTGACTTTCCCTGGCCAGGGTACTACTTAATTGAAAACACAAGACATTCACCCTTATTCCTAAGGGAGGTCAATCCCATCTTGATTTGCAACTGACTACCACAAGTACTTGACTGGACCCAGAAACCTTCCGTCGCTGGATTAGAAATCTAGGTAGTCCGGCACCAAAGTACAGTGAGTTGCTTGCAAGCCACCGGTTGCAATCTTAGGTCTAAAGGATACATATACCCATATCCACTCGGAACAACTCTTGACAAGAGAGAGTCCGTCAATTGGTCACGTTCAGTGAACGTAGACTACCATTCACCTGTATAACATACTAGTATCTCTATACTCTTTGGTTTGGAAGACAACCAACAAATATGATACACAATGACCTACGCCCGATAATACTATCGTCCTATTAATAGTATATCATACGATCATGAACTTTTAAGGACCTGTGTGACAAAATCATATTTCATTACACAAAGCAGTCCTAAGGACTTCATCACATCGGAGTTTGTGAAGATGTTCTGGTGATGAATAAATACCATGTTATTTATAATTGATTCAAATACATTTACAATCAACAATTGATTGGATTTAGGACATAATTCCCAACAGATAATGCACAACTAAGATATTTGCTTTCTAATTAAACAATTTAGTTTTTAGCTTGAAATTTGGGAACATTAATTTTTAAGGCACGCATATAATTTTTTTTGATTGCTCAAATTTTCATAACTGGGCAATATTATCTCATGAGTGATGGTGTGTGCTCTAGTTGCTTGTGTCCTTATTATTGCCCACTTAGTCATAGTGGCCTCAATGATGGCACAAATGACTAGGAGAAAGTGTAATAACCCCAAAATATTTTTTTTATATAAAAAAGGATAGAATAGTCCTTTAAAATTGATATGAGGGGTAAAATTGGAAGGAATCAAAAGATAATGGCATAGTTGTAGATGTATTGAAGTGGTAAGGGTAAAATTGGAAGGAATCAAAAGTTAATGGCATAACAGTAGATATGTTGAAGTGTTAGGGGCAAAATGAGAATTTTTGGTGTGTGATGTGACTTAATTAGGAGGGTTTGGTGGCTCAGACGTGAAACAGAGAGGAGAGGGAGTTCTCAGGCGACAGAGAGGAAGAAAAAAGAAGAAGATGAAAGAAAAGGAAGAAAGGAAGAGGAAGAAGAAGAAGAAAAAGAAAGGGAAAGAAATCTCGGTTGCACTTCCAGCTGAAGGGAAAAGTGTAGATCTCCTTCCCCTCTACGCAAAGACCTCGATTTCCAAAAAGAAAAAGGTAAATATCCGTCCCTATCTAGTCTTTTGATGACATTAGGCTATACAAAGGGTGGATATAGTCTAGAGGGGTCGGATAAGGATTGTAGAGGCGGTTAAAAGAGGAAGAATCGGATTTTAACAAATTTTTCCGGCACTACGGAAAAACTGTGTCGAAGTCCCAACTTCGGCGAATTATTTAGGGGGTCAAACGGCCTCCGATGATGATGCATGTTATCTCTTTGGAATCCTCTATGAGTGTAGAATGTTAGGTAAAAATTTCATCAAATTTGGAGTCCTGAAAGTGGATCAAAACCGGGATGAAGTAACCCACTGTCAGTTCGGATTACTGTTCATCCGGGTGGAAAATAAGGGATTTCATGCCATAATAGGGTATTAAGCCTAGATTAGGCTAAGGGAGACCTTGTACTCGTGCAAGGGAGTCCCTAATACACATAAATGATGAGTTAATTAATAGAAAAAGAAAAAGAGAAAGAAAAGAAAAGATTTAAGGAATGGGGGAGTTGAATCAATTAAAGTTCCCTATATTATAATTGGCACGTAGATTATAGCCCTTGATACAAAACTAAATGTATTGTAAATGCATGTCACAGTTGGGCAAGAAGCTAGGGAACAAGAGGAAGAAGTTTCCTGCTGTCTACTGTAAAATTCTAGAGGCGTATCGAGGCCGTGCCGGATTGGCAGGTGAGTGGGAGTCATGTACTTTGCACCATGAGCATTCCTTATTCATTTTCATGAATGTTGCCAAGTGTGACTTGATTCCACCTGAGCCTATTGATTAATTGTTGTTGTAGATTCCTCTATATTTTGTTCTCCATACTTGATTATTCTGTACATGCATTCGAGGGAACATTGAGAGGAATTACGATGGATCTGAATTGGGAAATGACATCTTTTGTAAAGTGATTTCATTTCATCTATTTCAAAGACTTGTGAGTGAGAGTCATGTACTTTGCACTATGAGCATTCTTAATTCATTTTCATGAATGTCGCCAAGTGTGAATTGATTCCACTTGAGCATATTGATTGATATTGTAGTAGATTCCTCTATAATCTTGATTCTCCATGCTTGATTATTCTGTACATGCATTTGAGGGAACATTGAGAGGAATTACGAGGGGTTGATGAGTAATCAAATTGATTCCGAATTGTGAAATGATTTCTTTTGTAAATTGATTTCATTTCCTCTATTTTAAAGACTTGTGAGTCGTAGCTTGATTTTACTCTTTTATGAGTAATTAAATTGGTTCCAAATTGTGAAATAACTTCTTTTGTAAATTGATTTCATTTCCTCCATTTCAAAGATTTGTAGAGCCTTTTTAGTGGTATATTGAGTTGTATTGCACTTCCTTGACCCTCACTTCTAACCCTGATGTTAGTTTATGATTGGGTCATGATCAAGTGAGTGGTAGTCTTGATTATACTCCTTTTTAGTAGAGTATTGGGAGGGTGCATTATGGCATTTATGCATGGCTTGGCAGTATCTGCAGGACACCTATAGTCGATGGGGGTTGAACATCGGCCTTTGTGCACATAGTAGCCTTCTGGGTGGGCGGAGCCCAGTCCCTTCCTAGGGGGGGACACGGCCCTAGGCGTAGGATCGGCCGGTCCTACGACTTATATTCTGCTTGCCGCCGGGCATAGTAAGACCCCGCGAGGTGCAGTATGGCTTTCCGCGGATGTAGAATTCCCGCGAGGTGCCGTTTAGTATATAGATGTGAGATGGATTTCTGTTCTGGATACTGGCCAGCATTTACATTATCAGTATGGTGTCTTATTCTGCATATGCATGTGACAGTGGGGAGTTGTTGCTGGTTCGCCTGGGGCGTAAAACCCACCTCCCAACAGCTGTCTAGTGATGATTTACATATTGGTGTGGTGTCATATTCGATGTATTTATATGGCAGTAGGGAGTTGTTGCTGGTTCGCCTGGGGCGTAAAACCCACCTCCCGATAGCTGTCTTGTTGATGATTCAGCCTATTGACACCTGATTTATATGATTCAGTACTATGACCTATTGAGCATATTCATGGGTAGCATATATAATTACTTGATTATTCCATATGTGCTCCAGATGTGTTGATTGGGATTGTGATGATTCACTCCATATTCTCTATATTGAGTTCATGTTCATCTTGTTATTGATCTTGAGATTTCATCTCGAGCCATGATTATATTCTGTCTCATGTGCATAGTACTCTCTACTCCACTCACTGAGTATTTATATACTCACTCCCCAGTTTGGTGTTTTTGATTGCAGGGCAGGTATTGTATAGAGAGGAGCAGGATTAGTGGTTGCCTGCTAGCTGTGCCGCTCCATAGTATAGTATAATGTAGATAGAGGTTTATACCTTTTGGTGTATTATAAACCTTCTATTGTATATAGTGCATAGTTACAGTCATAGATCCTGTTGTGGATATGGGTTTGACCATGGATGGATTAGGAAGCAGGTATATATATATGTGTGCAGATGAGTTATATGCCTGAGATGATGTATTGCTATATATTGTCCAGGTTTATTATGTGACAGATTATGTGATTGCTGCTCTGACAGGTAGTGTGTTGTATGTATTGAGATAATCCTGACAGGTCACTATAGGAAAAGTGATCATTTTGTGCATGCATCATGCCAAATTTTTTCAAGATTTATTGATGATTGATAGGTAGTAGGGTTCTACGCGGTGGCTGGTGGCCTTATGCCTACCCGCACCCTAGGACCGTCGCGGCGGCCCGCCGGGAACGGGGCGGGGGTCGTGACAAAGCTTGGTATCAGAGCCAAGGGTTAAGAAGAGTCCTGTCAGAGCAATAGAGTGAGTCAGGATTAAGTATAGGATTATACTATGGAGCGTAGGATTTTTCTGTATGTTATTTTGAGTCATTTACAATTCAGTAAAATATATTATGGCTCTGTGTAACGACTGCCGTCTCTTTTTGACTCTTTTAGAGACATATAAAGAATACTTCCAAGGAAAATGGAGCCAGATATAGCATTGGATGTGGGTTCTGCACATGTCGAGCCCCAAAGAGAAAAACCTCCTTCTGCTGATAGACGGAGGGTTGATGATCAAGGAGAGGTAGGAAGTAGAGATGCATTAATGGAACAGTTACTGGCGGAGAATCAGGCTCTGAGGGAGCAGATTGCTCGGGGGAAACCTCCTGCCCCGTCAGTAGTATCTATCCCACCTCCTGTACCTGTGCCAAGAAGTTTGGCCAGGCGGGCTCTAGATGATGAGGGGATTACTGTACAGGAGTTTCTGAGGCTCAGAACCCCGGAGTTTAAGGGGGAAGAAGGTGAAGATCCTCAGAGATTTCTGGAGGAGACTGAAAAGATGATACGGAGACTGCCCTGTTCTGATGCAAGGGCAATAGAACTTGTAGGGCTCACAATGAAAGAAGATGCCTGGGGCTGGTACCAGAGGCACGTGGAGGACAGATTGTACAGTAGGAATCCTCCAACCTGGGAAGAGTTCAGGCAAGCAGTGATGGATGAGTTCTTGTCTCCGGCTGAGAGGCAGAATCGGGCTCTTCAGTTTGAGAGGCTGAAGCAGATGCCCGGAATGAGCGTATCTGGTACGCTCGTGAGTTCACTAGATTGGGGAAGTATGCTCCTTACATCATCCCCACTGAAGCTGCCAGGATAGAAAGGTTCAGACGAGGTCTGATTTTCCCGCTTTATAATGCAGTACTGGCAGTAGAGGTCCCCACCTTGTCTAGGTTGATAGATAAAGCAAAACAGTGGGAGACCAGAAACAAAGAGGAAAGAGCTGAAAGAGAACAGAGAAAAATGAGTGTGGGGAAGGAGCAAAGCAGTAGAGGTAGATCTGAGGGAGTAGATCTCTCGGAGGGCCCGACGGAGCAGTCTGTACGCTCAGCTCCACCTGCCCCACGTAAGAGGAAATGGAGGGAAAGAGGTCAATCACAAGATACTTTTCTGCCATCAGTACCTCGTCCTCCGGTCACTATGGCCAGAACGGAATCCAAGTTCCAATCATGGCCAGTATGTGGCATATGTGGGAAGCAGCACCCTGGCAGATGCAGAATGGGCCAGGGAGTGTGCTACAGATGTGGACAGCCGGGTCATTTTGCCAGAGAATGCCCGCAGGGTGCCACCCAGCAATTTGTGCCCTTGGCATCCTACCCTTCTGTGCAGATGGACAGGCCTAGTAGTAGGAGGCCTGTAGGCAGAGGCAGAGGTCAAGCACAAACATCACAGCAGAGTGCTGGACCATCTCAACTGTCAGCTCCAGTAGGCAGAGGGCAAGGAAGGGTGTTCACGGTAAATCCACAGGAGGCACGGGCATCAAATGCAGCTGTGACAGGTATGCTCCTCATTGATAAGATTAAAGCTAGAGTGTTATTTGATTCTGGAGCTACCCATTCATTTGTGTCCCCTTATTTTGCTAAAAAGT
Source organism: Phoenix dactylifera (assembly GCF_051530095.1). NCBI lineage: Eukaryota > Viridiplantae > Streptophyta > Magnoliopsida > Arecales > Arecaceae > Phoenix > Phoenix dactylifera. The sequence goes on from NC_143200.1 coordinate 3,064,169, forward strand.
TAGCTAAGGATAAGATATTGATGCATATTCTCTTAGCTATTAGTACACCTGTAGGGGATAGTATAAAAGCGAAGTATGTGTATCCTACCTGTGTGGTAGAGATAGAAGGTAAAACACTTCTAATTGATTTGATTTCCAATACCACACCGAGCAGAATATGAAAAGCAGATACACTCACCCCTTTGAGTAATCAGGTAATTTACTCTTTTAAATTCGAGGACGAATTTTATATAAGGGGGGGAGGATGTAATAACCCCAAAATATTTTTTTTATATAAAAAAGGATAGAATAGTCCTTTAAAATTGATATGAGGGGTAAAATTGGAAGGAATCAAAAGATAATGGCATAGTTGTAGATGTATTGAAGTGGTAAGGGTAAAATTGGAAGGAATCAAAAGTTAATGGCATAACAGTAGATATGTTGAAGTGTTAGGGGCAAAATGGGAATTTTTGGTGTGTGATGTGACTTAATTAGGAGGGTTTGGTGGCTCAGACGTGAAACAGAGAGGAGAGGGAGTTCTCAGGCGACAGAGAGGAAGAAAAAAGAAGAAGATGAAAGAAAAGGAAGAAAGGAAGAGGAAGAAGAAGAAGAAAAAGAAAGGGAAAGAAATCTCGGTTGCACTTCCAGCTGAAGGGAAAAGTGTAGATCTCCTTCCCCTCTACGCAAAGACCTCGATTTCCAAAAAGAAAAAGGTAAATATCCGTCCCTATCTAGTCTTTTGATGACATTAGGCTATACAAAGGGTGGATATAGTCTAGAGGGGTCGGATAAGGATTGTAGAGGCGGTTAAAAGAGGAAGAATCGGATTTTAACAAATTTTTCCGGCACTACGGAAAAACTGTGTCGAAGTCCCAACTTCGGCGAATTATTTAGGGGGTCAAACGGCCTCCGATGATGATGCATGTTATCTCTTTGGAATCCTCTATGAGTGTAGAATGTTAGGTAAAAATTTCATCAAATTTGGAGTCCTGAAAGTGGATCAAAACCGGGATGAAGTAACCCACTGTCAGTTCGGATTACTGTTCATCCGGGTGGAAAATAAGGGATTTCATGCCATAATAGGGTATTAAGCCTAGATTAGGCTAAGGGAGACCTTGTACTCGTGCAAGGGAGTCCCTAATACACATAAATGATGAGTTAATTAATAGAAAAAGAAAAAGAGAAAGAAAAGAAAAGATTTAAGGAATGGGGGAGTTGAATCAATTAAAGTTCCCTATATTATAATTGGCACGTAGATTATAGCCCTTGATACAAAACTAAATGTATTGTAAATGCATGTCACAGTTGGGCAAGAAGCTAGGGAACAAGAGGAAGAAGTTTCCTGCTGTCTACTGTAAAATTCTAGAGGCGTATCGAGGCCGTGCCGGATTGGCAGGTGAGTGGGAGTCATGTACTTTGCACCATGAGCATTCCTTATTCATTTTCATGAATGTTGCCAAGTGTGACTTGATTCCACCTGAGCCTATTGATTAATTGTTGTTGTAGATTCCTCTATATTTTGTTCTCCATACTTGATTATTCTGTACATGCATTCGAGGGAACATTGAGAGGAATTACGATGGATCTGAATTGGGAAATGACATCTTTTGTAAAGTGATTTCATTTCATCTATTTCAAAGACTTGTGAGTGGGAGTCATGTACTTTGCACTATGAGCATTCTTAATTCATTTTCATGAATGTCGCCAAGTGTGAATTGATTCCACTTGAGCATATTGATTGATATTGTAGTAGATTCCTCTATAATCTTGATTCTCCATGCTTGATTATTCTGTACATGCATTTGAGGGAACATTGAGAGGAATTACGAGGGGTTGATGAGTAATCAAATTGATTCCGAATTGTGAAATGATTTCTTTTGTAAATTGATTTCATTTCCTCTATTTTAAAGACTTGTGAGTCGTAGCTTGATTTTACTCTTTTATGAGTAATTAAATTGGTTCCAAATTGTGAAATAACTTCTTTTGTAAATTGATTTCATTTCCTCCATTTCAAAGATTTGTAGAGCCTTTTTAGTGGTATATTGAGTTGTATTGCACTTCCTTGACCCTCACTTCTAACCCTGATGTTAGTTTATGATTGGGTCATGATCAAGTGAGTGGTAGTCTTGATTATACTCCTTTTTAGTAGAGTATTGGGAGGGTGCATTATGGCATTTATGCATGGCTTGGCAGTATCTGCAGGACACCTATAGTCGATGGGGGTTGAACATCGGCCTTTGTGCACATAGTAGCCTTCTGGGTGGGCGGAGCCCAGTCCCTTCCTAGGGGGGGACACGGCCCTAGGCGTAGGATCGGCCGGTCCTACGACTTATATTCTGCTTGCCGCCGGGCATAGTAAGACCCCGCGAGGTGCAGTATGGCTTTCCGCGGATGTAGAATTCCCGCGAGGTGCCGTTTAGTATATAGATGTGAGATGGATTTCTGTTCTGGATACTGGCCAGCATTTACATTATCAGTATGGTGTCTTATTCTGCATATGCATGTGACAGTGGGGAGTTGTTGCTGGTTCGCCTGGGGCGTAAAACCCACCTCCCAACAGCTGTCTAGTGATGATTTACATATTGGTGTGGTGTCATATTCGATGTATTTATATGGCAGTAGGGAGTTGTTGCTGGTTCGCCTGGGGCGTAAAACCCACCTCCCGATAGCTGTCTTGTTGATGATTCAGCCTATTGACACCTGATTTATATGATTCAGTACTATGACCTATTGAGCATATTCATGGGTAGCATATATAATTACTTGATTATTCCATATGTGCTCCAGATGTGTTGATTGGGATTGTGATGATTCACTCCATATTCTCTATATTGAGTTCATGTTCATCTTGTTATTGATCTTGAGATTTCATCTCGAGCCATGATTATATTCTGTCTCATGTGCATAGTACTCTCTACTCCACTCACTGAGTATTTATATACTCACTCCCCAGTTTGGTGTTTTTGATTGCAGGGCAGGTATTGTATAGAGAGGAGCAGGATTAGTGGTTGCCTGCTAGCTGTGCCGCTCCATAGTATAGTATAATGTAGATAGAGGTTTATACCTTTTGGTGTATTATAAACCTTCTATTGTATATAGTGCATAGTTACAGTTATAGATCCTGTTGTGGATATGGGTTTGACCATGGATGGATTAGGAAGCAGGTATATATATATGTGTGCAGATGAGTTATATGCCTGAGATGATGTATTGCTATATATTGTCCAGGTTTATTATGTGACAGATTATGTGATTGCTGCTCTGACAGGTAGTGTGTTGTATGTATTGAGATAATCCTGACAGGTCACTATAGGAAAAGTGATCATTTTGTGCATGCATCATGCCAAATTTTTTCAAGATTTATTGATGATTGATAGGTAGTAGGGTTCTACGCGGTGGCTGGTGGCCTTATGCCTACCCGCACCCTAGGACCGTCGCGGCGGCCCGCCGGGAACGGGGCGGGGGTCGTGACAGAAAGTTTCGTACATTTGACAAGGACATCCCACTGCATCATATTTATCAAATAAATTTTTTCTATAGTCTCTTAATTTGACATTCATAAACAATTTTGAGGTCTTATCAATAAGCTTAGCTTTATGGAACTACCTCTCTCTCTCTGCTTGGGGTAAGAGAAAACTTTATTAAAATTCTTTAGATAGATGTATCCCATTCTAACAAGCTCATTCTTGCATAGCAAATTAATAAAGAAAAACACTCATCTACAATCAAATATGTCATGAGCCCTCTCTTACAAGATGGTAAACTTTTTGATCTTTTTCTCACTAAATTTGAGTTTTGAGAACATGAATGATACTAAAAACATGAAATTAGACAAACACTTTGGGGGAAAAAGAGAGAGTCAAAGCTAGCCCTTTGAACTTTGCCTAATTATTAGAGAGAGAATAAGTGATGCACATGACTTTTCACTTCCTAATATAGGTGCTATCGCTTGCTCTTTCAAGATTATTTATCTTTTTTATCTCTATTAATAAACTATTTTAGACTTCACCTATGTTCCTCAACATATTTTTATATGAGAAGAATTATCACATGTTTATCCATGAGTTGTGTTATATATATGTATATAATACACATAAAATAGTTAATATCATTAAAAATGTAATAAAAAAATAATAAAAATAAATTAAAATTAAAAATTAAATTTTAATAGTCAAATTCTATATGTATATTTGTATGTGTATATCTATTCATTTACATTCATGTACTTATACATGTATATATGCATTTATTTATATGTTTTTCATTATGGGACTTTTGGCTGGTGTGTTTACGGTCTTGACAAAAGATTGCACGATTTCAAATAACACATTTATCAAAATATTTGAACCTATTTGAAAAGTAGCAAAGCTTTAAACTAGATGGAACTAGCAATGAGCACATGTAATTGAAACATAGAAGAGGAAGTATGGTTGCTATGATTGCTTGCTTCTTTTTATCTCCTTAAAAAAAAAAGTAATGTATAGATAGAACACTCAACTCAAGTTTTTAGGGGCTTCATAAACAAATATCGGAAATAATTTGCATCAAAATAATAGAGAATACTAATTTGCAGCCATGATATTTGCTGATATTAAATACAAAAAATTTCAAGGGCTTGAATTTTCACAACAAGGCAATAATATTTCATGCATGATGGCACAAATAAGAGTACATGATCTCTTGATTACTACTTTCCCATGTCACTGATATTGCCCCTTTATTTATAGTAGTTTCAAGTGTTATGCCAACATAAGCCAATATCTAAGGAGCTAACTATCACGTAATCCACACTCTTTAACTTGTCAAAATCCCTCTTTTACAGGATGATCAATGCATTGATATCTTTGTTAATAGAAGTGAGTTATTTTTTTTGGTACAATAGAAGTCGGTTATTTTGAACATGAGCAATACTAAACTAACATGAAATTAGGCAGTTCCAAAAATCAGAGTTAGCCTCCTACAATAGGCATTATTCCAAATTAATTTTGAGACCGTTTATTTGTTTCAAGTCTATTACTATAACACAACTACTTCAACATTTTTTTTTTCATATGGTTCTGAATCTCTTTTTTGCCTTTCTTATTTTTCAAAGAAGAGTTGCTGCATGTCCATTTATTATTTGGTTTCGACATTATTCTTATTTTATATAGTTAAATTATATTGATTTTTTAACTTACAAAAGAATAAAAAAAATATCCAGGTGCCAAAGGAATCACAAACATCAATCTCTTTTGCCACGTGTCTATAATTATCCATTTTTCTCTCGGTTAGGCAACCTACTTTTTATTTTTTAAATCAGTTCTACACCCAGCCAATCTTAAATGACCAAGGAAGATTTTTTATTTTTTTTAAATCACTAAGGCAAACCTCTGCTGCCCAACCTTAAATGACCAAGGAAAAGAATTTGTTTAATTATTATTATAGATTTTTTTTATAAATATCTCTTTAAAAATTTACTATTACTATTATTATTATTGTTATTTTAAATATTAAATCTAATAAAATATTTTTTTAAAAAAAAGATAAGAGAGAAACGTAAAGGACGACTGGGACGAGGGCCACCCAGCCACCTCTCAGAAGAGGAAACGGGTGGGCTGACCCCGTGGAAGGCGGCCTCATCCTCGGCTCCCCTCCTCTTTTCCCCCGCTTCTCTTCGTGGCTTTCCACTTCCCTCTCCTTCCTTCTCTCCTCGCCCCAATTCCTCCCCTCGTTGACGCCTTCCTCCTCTATCGCCCCCCTCCTCCCAAGAATCCCAACCCGAAACAACTTCGCAACGAAGAAAAAGACAACGTCGACCATCCATGCACTAAAAAATAAACAAGTATTCAAGAAGAAGAAGAAAAAAAAGGGAGGAGGAGTAACGAGGAAGAGATGGACGACAGAGGAACGGAAGACGAGGATGCCGCCGACAGCGTCACGAAGATGGCGACGACCGGCCCCCCGCCGCCGCGCAAAGGCATTAGCTACAGCCAACCCCTCGGCAAGGACGCCGTTGTCGCCTCCTCCTTCCGCCGCAACGCCCCCCCGCTCCGCAAGCACAGCCTCGACGAGCACCACAACTCCGCCACCACCAACCCCTTCCTCGACTCTTCCCCCGACGGCCCCCGCTCCCTCTCCTACCCCCACCACCAACCCTCCCTTCCCCCCTCATTCTCCCACCACCAATACTCTAACTCCGTCGAAGACCTCCGCTTCGGGCACCACCACCACCACCCTCCCCTTCCTCCTTCCCACCAACACCACCAGCACAACCACCACCCTGGCGCCGTTGCCACCGGTGGCTCCTTCAGCAGCCCCTTCGGCGGCGGCGGCGGCGGCGGCGGCGGCTTCCTCTCCGGCAGCGATGGCTCCCTCACCCTCGAGCGCGCCATGTCCGAGTACGGCGGCGCCCCGGGGACTCTACCGGAATTCATGGGCAGCGGCGGCGGCGCCGTCCCACTCCGCGCCGCCATGCACCCCGGTCGCCCCCCCGCCCTCGAAATTCGGCCTCATCCCATCCGGGAAACCCAGGCCGGCTCCTTCCTCCGCACCATCGCCTGCGCTCGCGGCCAGCTCTGGGCCGGGGCCGAGTCCGGGCTCCGGGTGTGGAATCTGGACAACGTGTTCGACGGCTGGGGCGCTGCCGGGCCGGCAAGGAGGGGGGACGAGGAGAGCGCGCCGTTCCGGGAGTCGTGCCACACGTCGCCCACCATGTGCTTGGCGGTGGACGCAGCTACTGGGTTGATTTGGAGCGGGCACAAGGATGGGAAGATTCGGTCGTGGAACATAGAGCAGCCCATGGTCCAGAGTTCTGCTCCGGAGGACGGTGGGGGCAATGCTGTTCAGTTTAGAGAAGGGCTTTCGTGGCAGGCCCACAGCCGGTCTCCTGTTCTCTCCATGGTCATCACTTCGTATGGTAATCTCTCATCAATCAACCAGCATTCGAAGAGCATTGCCTTTCCTCCTCATTTTAGCTTTGATTGGAATTGATGTATAAGTAAATATCAATTCGCAATGGTGGGGGAAAGAGAGGTAGCAAAATCATAACTTTCAGTGGCTCCAATTATGTAGGGGCATTCATGAAGTAGCAAAATTTATGGTTATGCTGAACTGTGACACATGACTATCCCCTATGCATCCTTTGTGGTTATATTGTTGAAGTTATCTACTTCCCGAGTAATCATTGTTAGATAAAATAGCATTGGATGCTTAGCTTTAACAAGTTTTGTATTTGGTGGATGGTTTTCCCATATTTCTGCTGCTTTTGTTGCTTGAATTCTATTTTATTGAAAATAGGGAAAAAGAATCTTCTTTGTTGGATTTATTCAAAACTTGCAGCTTAATGTTTTTATTTTGCAGTGCAAGCTGTGCTGACACATATCATGCTGTTTTTTCAATTTGTGATCTCCAGGTGAAATATGGTCAGGTTCTGAAGGTGGGGTCATAAAGGTTTGGCCTTGGGATGCCATTGAAAAATCCCGTTCTCTATCAATGGAAGAAAGACATATGGCTGCTTTATTAGTTGAGAGGGCATATATTGACCTAAGGAGCCAGGTCACTGTGGGTGGTGTGTGCAACTTGCCTGCTGTAGATGTGAGATATATGTTATCTGATAATTCTAGATCTAAAGTGTGGACTGCTGGTAGCTTATCCTTTGCACTCTGGTATGTCCTTCATGAGTCTTCCTTTGTTTTTTGATTGTTAAAAAAAGAATTACTTCTTTTGATGTGGCTAAATTACTCTAATAAGTTGCTGTTTTAGTTAAACTGTGTTTTTTTTCTCATCATGTCACAATCTTCTTAAGTAGACCAGATCTGTGCAATGCCGCAGGGATGCTCGGACAAGGGATCTTTTGAAAGTGTTTGGCATAGATGGCCAGGTTGAGACCCGAGTGGAAAAAATTGAGGCGCAATCAGCACAGGATTATGTAGAGGATGAGATGAAAGTAAAATTTGTTTCCACATCGAAGAAGGAAAAATCAGGTTCTGTTAGCTTTTTTCAACGTTCTCGGAATGCTTTGATGGGAGCAGCTGATGCTGTTCGCAGAGTTGCAGTCAAGGGAACATTTGGGGAAGACAATCGAAGAACAGAATCATTGACATTAGCTATGGATGGAATGATCTGGAGTGGATGCACAAACGGCTCACTTGTTCAGTGGGATGGAAATGGGAATCGGTTACATGAGGTTCAGCATCATTCTTCTTCTGTTCGGTGCATTTGTGCATTTGGGACACGGTTGTGGGTGGGCTATGGGAGTGGCACCGTTCAGGTTTTGGATCTTGAGGGAAATTTGCTTGGATCATGGGTTGCCCATAGCAGTCCAGTTATAAAGATGGCTGTTGGGGGTTTGTATATCTTCACGCTCGCTCATCATGGTGGGATTCGTGGATGGCACCTGACATCTCCTGGACCTCTTGATGATATCTTGCGATTGGAGTTGGCCAATAAGGAGTTGTCATATACAAGATATGAAAAACTTAAAATTTTGGCTGGAACTTGGAATGTTGGACAGGAAAGGGCATCTCATGATTCACTCATATCATGGTTGGGTAGTGCAGCATCAGAGGTTGGATTAGTTGTTGTCGGGTTGCAAGAGGTGGAAATGGGTGCCGGATTTCTTGCAATGGCTGCTGCCAAAGAAACTGTAAGATTTTTCTGCATCATTTTTTGTACAAGTTTTCTTTCTTTTCTTTTCTTTCTTTTTTTTTCCTGATTGTGACCTAGCATGACAAGATGACTTCTAGCAGAAGCAGCAAAAACTAGACATAAATAGTCTTTTTCCATCCTCTTAGGCTTTGTCGATACTATACTTTTGATTAGTTCCTTCTTGAGTGAATTCATGTTCTCTGATCGCTTCCATCCAAGCCTTTAGAACTAGTATCAACTTGTAAATATGTCATGGATTCGGAATGTTCACAACTAACTTTCATACCATTTTTTTTCCAGAAAAAAAGTCTGTTTTATCTTTTTAAAGTAGATCCTTCTGCTACATTGCTACTATTAGAATTGTTTTTTTGATGATAAGGGAGGTAATTCCACCCGGCCTTTATTAAGTACAAAATTGGAATTGATTTTTTTTCTTAATAAAAATAAGCAGAACTTGCATAGCTAGAGTCTCATTGGATTTCATTCATCCATATACTGCAATGAGAAATAAGTGTGGAAACTTTGATAGATTGTATGAGATTTTCTCTCAACACAATTTCAAATCGCACACTTCAATGTTCTAAGAAAGTATTGCTTGTTAAATAATCATAAGAATCTTTCTTGTGATTAATGCATTCGTTGTTCTTAAATCATGTATACCTTGCTTTGCATTCAAAAGTAGATTACTCTGCCAAGGTTACCACTGAGAAACATGATTCTTATATTTATCATTAATAGAAAGTGAGGCTAAATATGGAAACTTTGGTTTATTATGTAGAGAGTTTCTCCTAGCACAATATTTAACCTTATATTTGAATGTGGAAATGAAGCATTAGTTTTGTCATTTTATAACAATATATTGGTTGTTTGATTTCTGGTGCTCAAACCTTGTATTTGTACTTTACTCTTAAACAGGAAAATGTATGCAATATTTTTTTTCCATACAACATTTTTGTGATATAAAAATGCTTTGGCTTTTTGCAATTAATTTATTTTAGTTGAAATCCTGCTCTTTTCTTTTTTTAATTAGTGAAAGACATTATCTTAAGTTCTTAATACATTGTACGTGCTCTAAATTAAATAAACTAATCAAGGAAAAGAGTATAACTTGGGAACTTATTGACATATTTTCTTCATTATTTTGTTGCTCATCATTCTTCTGACATGATAATGCTTTTGCCTTTTGTAATTTATTTATTTTTTAAACATCTACTTTTTGATTAGTGAGAGACAAATATTATCTTAATGCATCATTTATTTCTGGATAAAATAAACTAATTAACGGAAAGCAGATAACTTAGTAACATATAGAATTATAGATATTATAATTTTTCCCTCTTCTTTTGTTCTTCTGTTCTACCAATTGGGGAGAGAGTTACTTCATTAATCATGCTGTAAAGCTTTGTTAAATGAGGTTTTAGTCATTTAACTAAGAATATAACAGTAATTTGCATCCCTTGTCCCAACTATATGGGGTTGGTTTTATGTCTTTTTGCCATAAAATCTAATTGAGAGTTACATATGTATATACAATGCTAATTTTGTCAGATCTTACCTTATAATTTCTGCTCCGCTAAGTTTAAGACTCTATCTTTGATCTCTTCTTGAAGCCTTGATTTATTTTTGTTGCATTTGCCTATAACTTTCATTTGCTTATCCACCCATTTATACCTTCTTAGTTGGAATCTTCTGTCTAGGATGCTGCACCTTTTTCAAAACTCTTCAAAAACTCATCCCTGCACTTGCTTGCTAGGAGAGTCCTTTAAACATTTTTGAGTGCTCCCATAAGTTTTAAAGGCTTGCAAAAATCACGGAACACTCTATGATTGTCTCTACAAACCATTAACCAATTTTTGAATTATATGAGATGTCTGTTGGTCTATCTTTCCATTCTGTAATATTCAAGTTAACGAAAATTATTACATGCATCGCCTTCCTTTCAATTTTGGCTCAGGTTTTCTTTTTAACCTCTATTTCCATTAAATTTGCACATCAAGAATTTAACGAACTCATACTTCAGAATTATTAAGGAATACCTACAAGGTGTATGTGGTGTCATTTTAATCTTAAAGAGTTTTAGAATGAAGTGATACTACAAAATGATGCTTTGAATTTAGAAAATATAAGACGCTAATGAACTGATTATTTGGATTATATTAATGAGATGACAAATGTGGACTCTTTCATTGTGATATTATGTTCAAAATATTATTTTCAAGTTTACATCATTGATGAGTATGATTCCACATGCCAATATGGTGCTTTAGCAGTTCATATAACATTCATATTTCATTAGAGATTAAGTTCTTATGTTCTTTATTATTTGCACTTTTTGCTTTTTAACTGATCTTAGGTAGGACTCGAGGGAAGTGCTAATGGGCAATGGTGGTTGGATGCTATAGGCAAAACCTTAGATGAGGGGACATCTTTTCAACGTGTTGGTTCTAGGCAGTTGGCAGGACTACTAGTAGCTGCATGGTACGAATCTTTTATAGATTGTTATCTTTTGTGTTGGTTTTACAGTTTCTCCACACCCCCTCCCCCTAAAAAAAAAAAAAGAAAGAAAGAAAGAAAAAAAACATTGCAAATGCATCCCTCAGACATCAGTCTGCTGGTGTGCTTTTATCTTTATCAATTCATTGTGTATAACTTACGAATTATAATTTCTCAGGGCTAGGAAGAATGTTAGACCACATATTGGTGATGTTGATGCTGGGGCAGTACCATGTGGATTTGGGCGTGCAATTGGCAATAAGGTGCTTCTTTTATTAATTTTTTTTGGCTTTTTCCTTTTCTAAGTTGGTTCTTTCTCTAATTTGTTTGGAAAGTAGGTAAGCTGTAATTATTGAAACTGTGGTGGAGCAATGCATGGCAGCTGAATTGCTTCTTAGGACTGAGATTGCAACTCTTGAACATAACAAGCATATGGAAGATATAGTTATAGGAGCAGCTGATATTTGCTCTATTAATTCTCAGTTCATAGAACATTCAAGTGATATTAACATTTTATTGATCAGTCACAAGAAAGTGTGATATTAAAATTCTATAAGACTCAATAGAAGCAAGAAATTGGTAATTCTGAAATTCTGTAGTTATCGACCAACTGATACCTCTGTCTTTGCATTCTTGTACACGTATTTGCGATCATTCTAATTATCCTTATAACTTGTTTGGTTTCCTGCAACTTGTTCGCTCTACATTCAACAGGATCTTTTTGTTCAAAATAAGTAATTACCACATGGATTCATTATAATGGAGATTTCTGTTTCAACAATGGCACCTGCAGAATCTGTTCATCTTGATTGGTAGTCACATCCACCACCTGAGCAAGAAGCCTGGGTTCCTAGTTAGTTTCTTAGGAGAAAAGGTCTAATAATGCAAGTTGCTGATTTTAATAAAATAAATATAATTTTCCTTATTGGTGAATAATCGTCTCCTAAATTTAGGGACTTTCATGAAAAGTACGATAATTTATACCAACAGAATTACAAATAAAAAGTTGAACAAACCTTTTTCTTAAGTTTTTATGAAACCCAACAAACAAATGCTTCTAAATCTTATCAAATAGCAAAATCCAAGTTTTGTTTTTGATAATGCTTCCTGGAGGTTTGATCTGGTAGCCAAAAATTTGTTATTTTCTCTCAACCTAAAAGGAAAAAAAAACCCGAGGACGTTTAAATGATTTAATGGAAAAGGATTTAGTTATGGAATGCACATGAGCCATGGCTGAAATTAATCATTTGTTGAAATGTTTTATGTTTGTGCTGGAAATTTAAACTCAAGATAAGAACTGTCCTATACTTACAATTGCAGGAAAACTAACTTATTAAAGCAAAAAGGAGGAAATATGTGAGGATGTTTTCTTTGAAAATTCAAAATTTACTTTATTTTCTTCTTCAATGCATCTAGAAGCACAAAGCTTATGGGCTTTTAAGTTACACAGTGAAATATTGTTAAAGAAAACTGGGATATGCCCCATGGTTGCAACCCACTTTCTGTTGTAGGAGACTGAGAGTTCAAAATTCCTAAGGTGTTTTCCTTTGTGTTTGACCTGTGTAAATTTCACATCATTTTTCTAAGATGATTGGTGGTACCCCCACGATTATTCTCTTTCAGTCCAGTTTCTATATTATGAGTCATAGTGATTAAGTTGAAAGTACTTATCCAATTATATATCTTACTACATCTTGGTTTCTTGTGAGGATGGCATATTCAGACAGTAAGGTCTATAGGTTTAAATTTCTCTTAAATATCACGATTCAAAACTTTTTGATAGCATTTGGTTACACTTAATATATTGTTGTCCACCAATCCAATGCTTTGCTGCAAGCATTATTTGTCTGTTCACATGTTTAGCTTAGCTTTCAATTGAGTTTCATTTTGCTCATGCTGGATGTGGAAATCAGTTTGGCTCTTCTCTAGATTGGTGCCTTTTCTTCTTAACAAGACTGTGGACAAATTATTTTCAGAATAGACTTATTTTAGTCCATTTTATGGATAAACTAGATATATGGGCTAACATTTGTCTGCAGGGTGCTGTAGGTTTGAGGATGAGAATCTATGATCGTATAGTATGCTTTGTGAACTGTCATTTTGCTGCACATTTGGAAGCAGTTAGCCGGCGGAATGCTGACTTTAATCATGTCTATCAAACAATGGCATTTAGCCGGCCATCTGTTGGACTTCATGGAGCTGCAGGTTTGGTGCTGAACTTGTCTGCAAGCACGTACTATACATGATTGATTTACATATGAAGAAACATGTCCATTCATGCACTCAAATACAAAGATTGCAGCTTTACTATAATGTACTCATGTTTGTTGTATGCATTGCAGCTGGTGCTACATCTGTCCAATTGCATCGTGGAGTAAATGTATGTACTGTATCTTGTTGTTTTACTGTATGATTCTTCAAATAAAGATTCTCTTAAGCTTGTATGACAATAGCTAGGTAATAACAGGCCACAGGATCTCAATCTGATGAAGGGAAACCTGAATTGTCAGAAGCGGACATGGTTGTTTTTTTTGGTGATTTCAATTATCGCCTTTTTGGTATCAGTTATGATGAAGCAAGGGACATGGTTTCTCAAAGATGCTTTGACTGGCTTAGAGAGAAGGATCAGCTTAGAGCAGAAATGAAAGCAGGCAAAGTTTTTCAAGGAATGCGTGAAGGGCAAATCAAATTTCCTCCCACGTACAAGTTTGAAAGGCACCAAGTAGGTCTTTCAGGTGAGCTTATAATACAGAACGCCTTTTCCGTAAATTAGGTTGGTGAGATATTCAGCATGCACTGATAGAAAGAAGGCATATCAGCCTATGTAAGCTTATCAATACTATATAAGTTGTGAATTCTGTTGGGACACATAGCCAGCAGGCATTGACATTTGAATTATCATATCAATTGCATTGTAGGATATGATTCCAGTGAGAAGAAGCGAATTCCTGCTTGGTGTGACAGAATACTATATCGTGATAACCGTTCAATTTCAGTGGCTGAATGCTCATTGGAATGCCCTATAGTTTGTTCCATTATGATGTAAGATTAACTTGTACAGCAAGATTTTACATAGAATGTATACATTATTGTTAATTCTTATGGGACATGGTATCTTCATTTATCAGGTATGAAGCTTGCATGGATGTAACAGACAGCGATCACAAACCAGTCAGGTGTATATTCAATGTTGAAATTGCTCACGTAGATGAGTTGATAAGGAGGCAAGAATATGGAGAAATAACTGCATCAAATGAGAAAGTAAAGTCTTTGCTTGAAGAATATTCTAAAGTTCCAGAAACTATTGTCAGCACAAACAACATAATGCTGCAAAACCAAGATTCTTCCATCCTCCGAATCACTAACAAATGCGACAAAAATAAAGCTATTTTCGAAATCACTTGCGAAGGCCAATCCACAATCAAGGATGATGGAAATTCATCCAAGCTTTCTGCAAGAGGTTCCTTTGGCTTTCCACTATGGCTTGAGGTATGTTTTTCTGATTCTTGAAATGGAAATAACTCAATTCCAACTCACGCTTTGCAAATGTTTATTTTTGCTCTAATTCATTGTACAATCTCAAATACTCACAATACATTAGTAGGATCAAGATTTGCTGAACAAGTTTCAGAGTCCGTGTCAGTTGATATGGGTCCGTACCGTACTGTTCCGGGTTGTACCATTTTTTTTTAATATTTCAAACTGAAGTTAGTAAATAATTTGTCGACTTTCAGTTAAGTGAAGTTAACAAACAATTTGCTAATTTCAGTTTTTTGCCGATTTCAAATTGAAAATTAGCAAATGGTAGGTGAAGTCAGCAAACCATTTGCCGTCCTCCGTTCAAAATATTCAAAAAAAAAAAATTACGAGGTATCCCTGTTTCAAAATGAAATAGGAAAACTCCTTTCTGACAAGTCAAGAGGGCTTTCGAGCTCTCTCTCTCTCTCTCTCTCTCTCTCTCTCGGCCTCTCTCCCTTTTCTCCCCTCCCTCTCCCTCTCTCTTTTCCTCACTCTCCTCCCTCACCCTGCATTTTGATTCGATGGATTGTACTATACCGGTAATTGACCGGTTTGGTTCGGTACGCCCCGAACTGGCTGGTTCAACAGACCATGAGACGGATATTCTGTGTACAATATCACAAAGTGGTGCCACTATATATTTTACGAGTAGACTGAAAAAAATCAAATTGGTAGCTACAAGGGGATATCATACCTTATATGTAACCAATAGCAGGGGGTTCCACATGACCTGTTCAATAATAGGCAACAATGATAAAGAATTAAGAGAAATAATTAGTGGCTGAAAAAATGATTGCCTAGGATGCTCTAGGTTGCTTTCCTAGGATTTATTCTGGTTTATTCCTCTCTATCCTAGGATGAAGTGTAAAAAACCAGAATCAACTGACCTTTTTTCATTTTATTCTGTTTTATCCTGCCACACTTCATTTTTAACTCCTTTATTCCAGGAGATCAAAATACCAATTTTAGAAGAATTTTCAGACATATTTGATGCAGTGCACTTGTGAAGTCATAACACAACAGCATTTAATTATGCACTATTGATCTTGTCTGGTTACTTATGATTTCGCATGCACACATGGAGCATCACATGAATATAAGAAGCCTTTACCCTTGCAATGAACAGTATTTTCTTCATTGTCTTACCTATTTGCAGTTGGCCTCTGGATCAGTTTGTAATGAAGTCTGCCTTTCTTTACAGTGAAATGGAGAGGCCTGTGAAAAAACTTCCAAGCCTTTAGCATCATCCCAACAGTTTTTGAACTTCCACTCATGGCATCTAACAGTTTAAACAAGTTCTTTGATCTCAATTAATTGCTTTTGTTGCACGCTTCTTGTTGCTGGATTCATTCAGGACTGCATTGACCATGCTTACTACACCTAAATGCTACGGCATTGCAATCCAGCTTATTTGAATAGCATTATTACTAGTAATGATTCATCCATCATTACTTTTTCTAGGGCAGCATCTCTAGTATAACTTTATGATGAAGGACCTTTAGAGCCTTTGCTATTTTTTGTCTTGATTTTTCCTTATCTCTTCTATGGTACCTGTGGCAAACAGGTATAACCTTAGGTAAATAGTTGCATGCACCTCATAGACAATTTTGTTCTTGATGCTCTGGTAGAGGCTTTTCTAAAATTTCTTTTTTACTAAGGTTAGACTCTTTAGGATCTTGCCTGGAATCATTATTTTAAAGCCTTTCAAGTCTACTTTGCATCTCTTGTCATAGCTAGCCAATTTTCCTTCTTCAGCTGTTCAATCTACACCTCACAGCCTGCCACCTCTATGGCCTCTTCTATCTTGCTTGTCTTCCCTTCTCTTCACTATAGTCATCTGCCTCTGTTGATGCGGAGTCCTCTAGTGATTTTTCTAATCGACATTCTACTGCTATTTTTTTCATCTTTTTTTTTTTTGAGATGCTATCCCATCTGATAACATTAAAACAGAAAAATATCTCTTGCTATCGTACCAAGGCTGATAATCATGGAAGAATTCACTGCAACAGTGGTTATTCATCCTTGTGCTTACTCTCCAGATTGGGTTGTATGCTACCTTGCTATTTTAATATCTTGTTTCTTTCTTAGATTGCCAACAATTTTTTTTTTAAGAAAGTGGTCACTAATATCATTTTGCTCGTCAATTCTATCCAACTGCTATTTCAGTTTGCATTTTAATTACTTGCAACTAAAAAGGCTTATTCTTTTGGACAAAGTATATTGGAGTAGTACCTTTGAAAGACTATAGAAGGGCCACACATCTCCATATGTACCTTTGAAAAATTAACTGTTCTGTGCTCTTTTCCTTTACAATTCTTTCACATCAGTGGACTTACTGAGGTTTTCATTCTGGTTTTCTAGACTGCATTTGTGATGACCCATGCGAGTGTGTTTAGTCTCACCTTAGCTATACACTCGGTGGATCTTGGGTACTTATATAGGGCCAAGGAATCCAAAGAATATCTTTTGGTTAGCCTTTTGGGTGACACTCTAGGTTGTTACAGATGGTATCAAAGCGGACCTGGTCCATATCCCATGTAGACCAAGGGATACTACAATACGAGCCTTTTTTGGGGCTGACCACCAGCCGATCATGGTTTGTAAGTGGACTTGGACCCTTAGCTTAACAAGGACACCAGAGCTTAAAAGGAGGAAATATGTGAGAACCCATTCAAGCATATGTTTGGTCTTACGTTATTTACACACTAGGTAGATCTTGGGTAGTTATAGGGGGCCAAGAAATCCAAAAAATATCTTCTAGCTAGTCTTTTTGAGTAAGATCTTGAGTTGTTACTACATTTGTCCTACTTGAAAGAGTGGGTTGCAGTTTGGTATTAGCTACATAAGCCATGTTATCCAACTTTTGAGAAGAGACTAGTTTATTATCTTGCATTGCCATAAGTTCTTCATTAACCTTAAGTTCCATGCTACATCAAATTTTCCAGGACATGACCTGTACTATCATGATATTGGCAAATACAAGCCACTGTGCTCTGCATCATCATTGTAGAATCAAGGAATATTTGTTCATTCTATATGCCTTCTCATATGTGTCATTGTCTCAAACCTCCCATGTTTTGGAGTCCCTTGTACCATCCACACCCTTGTTGATGCCTTAAATAACAGACAATAATAGTTACATGGGTTAAATATTTTGATAGGAAAGAGAATTGGGTTTTGCAGGTAATTTGCAATGGT
Source organism: Phoenix dactylifera (assembly GCF_051530095.1). Lineage (NCBI taxonomy): Eukaryota > Viridiplantae > Streptophyta > Magnoliopsida > Arecales > Arecaceae > Phoenix > Phoenix dactylifera. The sequence goes on from NC_143200.1 coordinate 3,081,983, forward strand.
CTCTCCATGATACAGACATGCTTAAGTAGGCCAATGCCCATAGCAGGGTACAAATCGATACTTTAAATATGCCTGAAGTTAACATTCACATAGTATGCTAGATGCCCGTAATCGCTTTCCCAAATATTGAGTTTCTCTTGGCAGAAAAATATCAAAAAAAATGAATAATCAGGACTTGTGATCTGTATTTCCCTGAGGTCTTTCAAGCATTAGCCTAACCCAGTGATGATGCAGAACTTCCTTTGTTAAAACCAGTCTCTTTTGCTCCATATTTATAAGCTATTTCAGTCCATCTTCCTCACTCCTAAAGTATCTTTTGCAGCTACTCCCTATGGCTTTATTAGCTTCTCCAGTCAGGTTTTCTCTGCTCATCAAGTTACCAATTTATTTTTTGCACATATATTAAATTTTCACTTTATTAATCTCTGCAAGTTCCCTAATTTGTTGGACCCACTTGAAACAGTGTCCAAGTCTAGGCTGAGATTCTGTGGAAAATCTCATGCAAACAGTGTGTAGGAATTTGATTGAATCATAAAGTATATTCCCTTTATAATGTGCTAATAAGAGAACTTTGCATAGTCGACATGCTTTGCTGCTAAGACTTTCTAAACTCGTGTTGATCTCTGAGCATATAATATAATAAAAAATAGAAGAAAACTGTTGTACTAAAACTATATTGCAAGGGATCTCTTTTTACAAGCCTCACAAGAGCTTTTGTTTCTCTATCTAGGCTGTTTACCAACCAAAACATAAAATGGCAAGTATATGTCAGTCTATCTGCTGCAGAAGACAAATTACATTTTCTTTTTAATAGTATAATGCACCTTTTCTGTCAATCACATTCCTTGGACTCCTTGAGTTTGCCAGTTGCATCTAATAATTGTGCAAATTACCTGTGCTAGTTTTTATGAAATTATGCATGTAGTTTCCTTGGTATTATGGCCAACCATGATGGTTTCTGTGGACATGTCTCAATCATCTTGTTAGATATTATTGCTAAGAAATTCTTGTCCTGGCATTCAAAATTATTTTTGTGTTCCATAAAATTTTAAAATGCCACTGCATGACATTTTGCCAGTATCAACATCTAGTCTAAATTAACATTACTTATTGTACCTTTAAACTGACTTTACTTATTTTACTTTTAAAGTGCTTTTCAAGTTGTATAGTTGTGCTCAATATCTAAATCAAAGAGGAGATTTCATAATGTTGTTTTAGTGATAATGAACATAACTGAAATTATAATGGTGTCTAATTTTGAGTTATAGCCATTGGTCAGTCTGGTTTCTTGAATTTTGCTGCAAGAGGTGATATTATGATGAGCACATAGTCTACTTCCTTCTGCATGGTGATCTTGCGCCTTCTTATTTGGTTTTCAGCATTGTCGGTTATTTGTCATTGCTTGGTTTATGTAGGTCCACCCGGCAGTTGGTATAATCAAGCCTGGACAAACAGTAGAAGTTACTGTGCATCATGAGGATTTCTATACCCAAGAAGAGTTTGTTGATGGAATCCCACAGAATTGGTGGTGTGAAGACACTAGGGACAAAGAGGTGGTATTATTAGTAAACGTAACGGGCAGTGGCTCAACTGAAAGCAGAAGCCACCGGATCCATGTATGTCACTGCTTCTTGTCCAAGACCACGAGCAACGATGCAAGAAGCCAGTCTAGCAGAAACCAGTCAAACCATCTACATAGGGCTGATTTTGCACATTTCAGCAGCTCATCAGATGTGGTTCATGACTTGTGCCACATGCGGTGTCCTTAAGCAAAATGTAAAAGATGAGATAGGTATTACTTTTCTGTCGATAACTGAGTTTTGAGGGGGAAAAGAACAGAAAAAAATGGAAGATCATTCTTCTTACCGGATCACATAAAAGCTTCTTGCTCCAACATTTCTTTTTTGTACATACCCATCACTTGCCGATTTCCAATTTTACATTACTCAGAAAGGAAATCCAGATTTTCAAATCATGCAGCCAATTACAGGGTCTTGCTGTGGAAGTATTCTTTAGACAGTTTCTTTCTTAGTAAAATGTTTGTGTTGACAGGGTTATTGTAATATGCTTGTTAGAGTGATCGCAAAAGAGGGTGCAATTTTGTGTTGTCTCTTATAAGTCACTGGCAATGTGCCATTGTTGCATTGGCCAGAAGTTGTAAGAATCTCTTTGGAAATATATAAATAATATTGTTGCTTCACTATGAGTGGGCACTTACTGAAATTTGACTCTGCTACTCACCATGCTTGTTGCTTTCTGTTTTTTTCTTTAACGCAGGGAGTATGAACAATGCAACCCAAGGACTTGGGAAATCAATGTATGTGAGCCACTTTTTCTTTTGCATGCTAGAGAGTTGGAATTATAGGTTTGAAAGCAGGGATAATTCATCATAATTTCTGCCATTCTTGTGGTTGACATTAAAACTAAATTGGGTTTTAATTTGCCTTATATGAAGGTAATTGTCATGTGCTTGCTTTCAAACCTTTTGGATTAATTCCTGTGGTTGACATTAAAACTAATTAGGTTTTATTTTTTGTTTGAAATTTTACTATTTGATCCACAATTTTTTCTTTAAAGCTTCAATGTCAGTCCTGCCATTGGTGCAAACCCTTTCACTCCACCTATGGATGGCCTTGAAGAAGGGAACAGCCATGGCTTCTGAAGAAAAGATTTTGGCACGATGACTACACCTGCTCCATTTAGTTCCGAGCCACCACCTCCACGTTGGTATAGTTATTTTGTTCTTGACCCCCTCATGTAATAGTTCTCAAGAAAACCACAACTGATCTTTTTATGGAACCAAGCTTTCCTTTTCTCTGCAGAAGATCAAAACAAATCAATGGCAAACACAGAGAAGAACGTACGGAGATTTTTACATGAAAAATCTTTAAAGAGAAAACACACGAGGCCATGCACGGCCAGGCTCATTCACTACATGAAAATAATAGGATACAAATCTTCTCTAGTCTCAACTAAAGGTAGATAACATCAAGAGAGCTGCTAACTCTTGGACGCCAAGCTACATCTCACAAGTAAGTAGATTAGAAGTAAGTAACAAGACAGTAGGAAAACCAGAGAAGATATCTTGGAGAGCACAATAGATGAGCCCAAGTTGATGATACATTCTCAAATGGTTATAATATAGAGTTAAGTGGTGGATTTGTAAGGCAAATGTGAGCCATTAGATGTCACATTTGTTTAGAAATTGGTGATTTATACTATTATTTTATTTTGTTTGTTATATCACATGACTTGGTCTAAATATAGGGCTAGGGTTTGAGTTATGTATTTTCTGACCCGGTCTGATCCTACTATGCTCCTGAATCATCTAGGTTTGATTTAGATCAACAAAAAGAAAGCCCAATCTAGTTCATATATCACTCAGATCTAATTTAGATTAGCAAAAAGCAGGCTTGACTTGATGAAGACCTGATCCAATCTAATATAAAAGGCTAAAATATAGGAAGCCTCTCTCCTTCATCGTAATCATCTTTTCTAATTTATTGAATGAAACCTCATTTAACTTATTCCCTCTTTGTTCATGTCAACAATCCCTTCTCCTCACATACTTTCATTTAATTATATTTAAACATATGTTGCATATTTTCATGATCAATTGATTGGATAAAATTATTATTATTTTTTTTGATGAAAATTCATGTTTAAGCTAGCTTTTTAGTTTTATTTAAAAATTATTATTGATTTTGTATTTAGCTATTGATTATTATATTTTTAGTTATAAAATAATAGCAAAATGCTTGACCGGAATTGAAAAATACAATCCCAACCTAAATATTACTTGTTGGTCCGAGTCATATTTGGCCGGGAGTTGATCCATATGACTCGCTGGGTTAAGAATCTTTTCCCCGATCTGAACCGATCTAAATAAAACCTGATCAAATCAAGGTCAAGCATGCTGTTTCTTGCCCCGACCAATTTGCAACCCTAAGCATATAAGGGTGCTACATATCCAGTTCATATGACAATCCACTGAGGAGTCTCAAGAGACAAGCTTTAGGCCTCAAAAGTAGACAATCAAAGCTTTGCTTATTCCTGGAATCCTTGAGAAGTTGATCATTTTTCTTCACAACAACACTTGCGTATCATCGACCACATGCTAATTATCCAGGTCCAAGCACCAGTAAATACACCATCAAATACTCAAACCAATAATCTCTGGTTGCTGGGTTGAGAGATGTGACCACTGAGTTAAATCCGAGCTCACTACTCTGACAAACTAATTTTGAACAATGTTTGCAAGAATGCCTGCATTGCTTTCATGAAATGCTTGACTCACAGTGGATGCAAGTCACCCAAAAGCTTCTCAAGGATTTGCAACTGGTTGAAAATAGAAGAAGAGTTCTGTTCCTAGTAGAGTTCCAAACGTTCCAGCTCTTAATTTGCTACCAAAATCAAGTTAGGTGACTGACTTTAATTTTCAATCAGCTAGATGTGTACAGAGGAAAGCATGAAATGAATAAATGTCTCAAGTTTCAGGAAGAAAGAAACCCTTTTTTTAACATTTAGTTATTAGCTTACAAAATATTATAATTTTCAATTAGTTTCAATTAGCTATTAGTATGAATGAACAATTTTCAATTAGTTATTAGCTCTTAACTTTGAACTTCGCTTCTCTAGACAACATCATTTCCCCATCTCCACCTTTAGTGTTAGGTTAGAGTTATGTGAATATAAACAAAGGAAATAAAAGCAAAAATGTGCTGTAGATGAAGCAGCAAATAGATAAATACAGTTGCCTTTATGGATTGATGAATTCCAATCTCTTAAAATCACAAAAAAGTAGTACTAGTGGACACTCTAACAAGTCAGTAATTTCTTCCATTTCCTCTTTAGAACACTATATAATATCTTACAATATATCTCACTACACAAGGATCAAAGATTGGAGGTACAAACTACAGACGCAAAGCACCACCACAGAATAGCCCACTTAAGCAACGCAGTTCAGGCCTAGACACCGAGCCCACAAATTCCACAGCAACTTCTTCTGCAACAAGATAAATAGAAGAAAACAAACAAGCATGAGGTCTCTTAATTTGAATATGCCAAATTTTTTTGGCCATAGTTTAAAGAGAAAAAAATAAAAATAGAAGACCCTCATAGAAGAGTTCCACAGGAAATCCTGAAAGCTAATGTGGATTCTATTATTTGTTCCTTGCTCTAAATTCTTGCAACTTGGGCTGGTTAAGCTAACATCCAAGCTTGAACCCAACATCCAACCCTAGCTTGATGAACCTAACATCTCATGCTTGAACCTGAACCCACTCCAAAATTTTGAACTTAAATACAATTTGTGTTGAGTCAAATCAAATTTTGGTCATGTTCTATGTTGGCCCAACCCAACCCAACTTATGTTTCAAAGTTCAAAATGAGAACACTTGCCTTCTTAGGTGCTTGATACAAGAGCTCTGGGGGTATCTTGTACAAGTCCTCGTCTACAGCCTCTGGCTTCTTCCTCTCCTTCTCATACTGCTTCATTCCTTCTCTTCTCCCTCCTCCCTTCTTCCTCTGTAAAGCAAGCAACAACATTATCACCCAAAATAAGAATCACGTTTGTCACAAAAATTCCAAAAAGAAAACACTCTCATGAGAACTGTATGTAGAGTTACTGACCTTTCTTTGATGCTGTTGGGACACCACCTCGAAGAGAACCTTACCATCTCCTCCAAAGAAGTGAGCTTGGATCAAACCTGCCCCTTTCACCGACTCGAAGTACTGGGCGAACCGGGCCTCGTCGCAGAAATTCCAGCTCCCAAACGCCGGGACCTGCCGCCACTTCTTCCCACCCTACAGCCAAAACTCCACCACCATTACAAAGCCCCCTCCCTACTTGTTGCCACCCAAAAGAAAAAGAAAAAGAAAAAGGCAAACTCCTTCATAGCTGATAGCTTCTCCACTTACCTCCATTAACTGAGCACCAGCAAAGGTAGTGAGACAAGTTAGAACTCAGGAATGTGGTGGTGATAATAATTAAAGTGAGGTAGTTCAATGGAATGTGGAGGGTGGGAGGATGTCCCTGCCTTTATAATGGGGACACAGAGAAGAGAGCTGTGCATGCTTTAAGAGGAATGGGTGGCCAAAAGGAGGCGGTCTGCTCGTGCTGATAAAGTATGAGCTTTTCTACTGTTTTATGTGGTGGTGTTTATCCTAAAGAGAAGCAGTTTCTGTTGCCCATGTCTGCAGACTCGAGAAAAGAGCAGGGATGCGCCATGACCCAGGAGGACCCAGTGCTCTTGACTCACGAGGGGAGCTCGGTTCACGTGAGCACTGACCCAAGGTCCCCTTTTGGATTTTAAGACGCAACTGAGACCATGCCTCAGTCTTGAAAGATGTGTGTGGGGACGATGAATTGTGTTGCCTTTCGGGTTAATTATTTCTAATGGAAGGTGAATGGAGTAGTTGACTGGATCGCTTTTTATATGGCTCAGCACTTCGAAGATTGTTTATGGGACCGTTTCCTTTCTATTATATCTTATCTTCCGTTCATGATCCATCTATTTTTTTTAAAAAAAAATGTGTGCATAGTTGTGGAGGCATAGATGAAAGTTATTATTTAGGTTTCTTGATTCTGTGTAAGTACTTAAGATCGATCCAACGAATAACCGATGAGGACTAAACATACACCCTGCTCACATGCTCCCTCTGTTAAGCTCTAGCATCCTCGTTAGGCTAAGAATCCAAATCCATTTAAATCTAATCACAAACACCATCATCAACCCATGATCAGCCTCCATAAATTTGTGCTACAGTGTTCCCTAGTGTATATAGATCATGGGCTGAGCCAGCTCTAATATCAATTCTGTTACAACCCAAGACCTCACCCAAAAAGCTAGCTGAAAGGTATTATTCGGGTTCTTTGATCCTATATAAATACTCATGATCTACCTAATGAATAATCGATATGGGACTAAACACACGCTCACATCGGTCCTCACAAATAAAATCATAAAAACATGAAATAATATCATGTAATCTTTCATAGCTTTTTCTTGAATCTATACTATATTTAATGTAGGGAGCACAAAGGATGATTAGAGAACACAAGTTAAAGGAGGTACCAATTCCAAAATCGATGTTGTAGGGATGGACATGCAGAGGTGGAGATGTAGTCCAAGCAGGGAGGATGGGTGGGACGAGAAGATTAGAGTAAGAATGATAGTTGCACACCTCAAGATTAGGCAGTGGAGAATTTAGTGACATGAGATGGCATGAACACATTGCTCTAGTGTTAGTATAACCCCATCTAATTAAATAGGATTTCAATTTCTTCATTTATAGATAACTAGAATTGGTTATTATAACTGATCATTGTTCTAACCTTTGTGAAGTTTTGATTTACTAAAACAAAATACAAAATATAACTTATATACAAGTGGTTATTTAGGCCACATTAGAGGGACAAAATCTAAAATAGTATTTATCGCAGACTCGCCTAATTAATTGTCATCCCTGTATATAAGTAATAGCAAATGCCCAACAAAAATTGACACATGGAATGAAGAAGGAATATTTGTTGATTTATAAACCTTTTTTTTTCTTTTTGTAATCTTTTTCGAGAAATAGAATGGGAGGAAACCTAGCTGAAAAATGAGGAAGGCAGGACTTGAACTCAGATTGCTGGTACCAAATCCCCATGACTTGACCAGATATATAAAGATGAGACTAAGGTTTGTTTACATCTAATTTTTTTGTCTCCCATCTCTCATCCCCATGTGTATGTGTATAGGATGCTTGTTTGCTTGAGTCATGCTGTCAGAACCATCAGTGAAAAAATAGTTGGTAGAGATCAGGCCTTTAAATAAATTTCTTGACTGTCTGCAGAATATGAATCTGACTGATCTTCGATACAGACTCTTTTGGAACAATCATGCTCCTAGGTTGGGACAATAAAATTGAGATGATAAGTTAATCTTATGGCACAAAATCAGCTTAACTATAGTTAGATGTATCAGCACAAGACTTCACCTCTATCCAACTCTGTCATCAAATTAAGTGATTTAAAAAATGTTCATATGAAATTTTGTTTATATTGCTTCATGATTTTTTTTTAGATGAAGGTGGGGAGGATCACCTGCGCTATTATTACTTGGATTTTGGTGCTTGAAAATATACTATCCAAGATTGGAATCCATAATCTCTCATTGCTAGACACAAGGATATGATCTCAGAGACAAGTCCAAGTTTCAAGAATTTCTTTATTAATTCTTTGCGGACGCACGTCATATGGAAATGAGTTTATAGCTTTGCTAAGAAGATTGAATACTTTTCTAGAAGTGCATTATAGATTCCAGGAGAAAGATAAAACTACAAGGACTGCCTGTTTATGCAGCTACATCCAAGAGTAGTCTAATTCACCAGCTAATTAATCTGTTTCTTGGGCTCACAGACAATGGTTTATATAATTAGGAGTAGCCTTCACCCAAATATATCTGATCCATCAAATCAAATTGAACCTTGTGGTATAACCATGAGCAAACTTTACAAGCAAAGTTTTTTTTTTTTTGTTTTTTAGAATGCGATAGAGTTATTCATCGCTAGATAATTTTGAATCAACATGTCTCATTAATTTACTAACTCATACAATTGACTGACTATGAAATGAGCAGACCACCTCTGCTTCCATGTTCTGAGATCAGTTAATATGCTTACATGTAACTATCTCAAATTTGGAGCATCTGACAAACCATCACCAGCTATGATATTCCGCTCTTCCATGCTTTAATGAACTAAATGATTCGACTGTCTAAAGCTTAGACACTCAAAAGACCCCTTCATTTTCTAATATACCTGCTTTTGTAACTAGAAAAAAATCTCTTTGCATATGGGGGTAAGGCTTCATATATCCAACCTTCTCTAGATCAACAGCGATGGGTGCCTTTCGCACTCGCCGCCCTTCGATACCTGCTTTTGTAAGTGCCTCATTAGAAACCTAGTAATATTCCCTTACAAGCTTTGTGCTGCTCTTCTGAGGTTTGCAATGCCTCATTAGAAACTTCTCTGTTAGCCTTGTTTCATTGGTAAACGTGACTGCAGCAGAAGATGTGAAAGGCTTCCCTGTTATTGACCTCTCCACCTTTAGATAAAGGTGGTCAATTGCCTTTCGAGGAGGGGCATTCAAATTCTATCACCCACGGCTCTCAAGCTTTTCTAAAGCTTCCAAAATGATAAAGGCTAAGAGAAAGAAGGAAGAAAAGATAAAAAGCCACTTCAACAGTACAAAACAGCTAGAACGACCTGAGAGAGGGAAAAAAAGCTACTACAAGAGATCAACACCATGATTCTTGCTTTAAACTTCGCTTCTCAGTGACGACATCATTATGAGCCATGATCCATCTTCCCTTTTGATGTGAGATTGGACTTCTTGGTGAGATTAGGAGCATCTATAGTGGACCAATCATAGTAAATAATAGGTCCATAATAGTGAACTCTCAATAATGCATTGCAGCTAAAATCAGCAAATTTTTTTTAAAACTAATGACCCTATTGTTAAACTGAAAAAAAACCCAACAAAAACCTTTTCTTAGCTCACTGTAGTGGTCTTCTTGATGCTCAATCTTTTGATTTAGAAAATTCATGATATGCTATCCTTTGTTAATAAAGCTTAGGTCTGCTGTGATCAAATCTTGAAGGTGGTCATCACTATGTATATATGAAAAGAACAGAAAATTCTTATTGGAACCACTCCTAGAATGAATTCCTTGGGAACCTTTATAGTAAAATGAATATATAGATTGTGGTTGCGCAAATATTGCAAAGCTCTGGTATTTGTTATTGCTTTTGTGAGCAAAGGTATTTGCTATTGTTTAGAATTGGACAATAGGGAGATCTCTGTCCATGCCAATATTATAATAGTAGATGGGGGGAGGAGGGTGAATATTAGAATTAGAAATAGAGAAACAAAAACCAGCCACCATTATTACACAAAAATCATCATGTCATTGTTACAAAAACAGAGTATCTCCATAACCTCTTCCCTTACCTCCATTTCCTTGGTACCGAGCCACCAACTAAAGAAACAGAAGTGATAAGCAGGACCCAAGGATTTAATGGTAATTAGAATAAAAGATAGATAGTTACAAGGGAATGAGAAGAGTGATATGCTTTCTTTAATAGCAATGTGGTGGCCAAAGGAGTTGGTCTCTGCTCGTGCTGATAAAGTTGAAGCTTTTCCACAGCTTTGTATGATGGTGTTTTGCCTGGAGGACAGCAGCAGTGGCAGTCCTGTTGGTTACGCATGGAGTGTGGACAAAAGAGAGAAGGGATTGGCCGTGGCCCATGAGGGCCCGCCCAGTCCTCTAGGCTCGCAAGGGGCGGCAGATTCACGTGAGTACCGAACCAAGGCCTCTTTAGAGTCTCTAAGGCCTGAGTCCTGGCAAGCTGTCATGGCTTCTTGATTGGGGGGGGCCCAGGCTCGCACCTGCCATACCCCTTGGCTTGTTTTGCGTTTGAAGTGTTGGAGAAATCAATAAGTTTTGCTATTAATTATTAATATAAACATGTTATAAGTTTATTTGTTTAATGTTCAATATCAGTGAGTAAATATTTAACCATTATGATCTAGTAATCAGAATTACCGTATTGAAGATTACTAATGAAGGTGTATCTGTTCTTTAAAATCAAGGCAAATGGAACTGCATAACAACACTAAGCTTTGTTATGTAGCTCCTTCATGGACCATGGCTAATGTAAAGTGTTAGCTACAGGATGGTACTTCATGGATACATTGGATACCTACATAATGTTGGACTTGAGATCAATCATAATCCGCAAAGCCTGTTCATCACTGAGTTATTGGTTTAAACTTGTTTAAGTTATCATTATTAAAAGTTGCCATACTAATTTTTTGAATAGTTTAATTTTCGATCTCCACAGGTGTACTTATGCTTATATTAATTAATTCATCTGACTTAATTATTATACTAATCTTGTACCATGCAAATGATTATATTTCTTTTTTTTCTTGCATATAATCATGTAAATGATGATATACTGCAGAGTTAGGCATGTCTTTATTTAACACTTTTGCCAAGAAGGACTCGCAAATATAATGCATGGCATGAACAATAGACATAAATCAAACCCTAGAACTATGTGTACTGACAAATGCAATCCAACTTGGATTCAATCCTCTCCTATTATTTTGTTTCCTTTAGAAAACACTAGTTGACAATATCTGACATCGGCAAGTGGCTGCAAAGAGCCGTCCGGCCCTCAGGATTCTACGGGACACGTGGATGACAGGTGGACACACGTCAGGGCGATGCCGAACTCGGGGCCCACCCACCCAAGCTGTCTCCATGCCACAGCCACAAATTTGCAAACAGATCCCTGCGTTGTTGTTTGTTTTTTTTATTTTTTAAAATTCTTCAATACGTGTACAAATATATTTAGTAAAATTAAAAAATACAAGTTCGTAAATTACCTGGAGCAAGCTTACATCTTCTGACAACCACATAACGTCCGTTCGTCAAGCATGTCGCCACCTGCGAAAGGTGACGGCCACTCATGACGCGAAGGGAATGCGACGGAGTTGTGGGCGCATAGAAATTTATATGCGGTCAGTTCGGAAATTACGTTGTCCCGAAGGGAAATAGGTCCCAGCGACGTCACATCATCGTCAACTATGTCCTAGGCGGGCCACATATTCGGCGCTACCAGCAGGTGGGGCCCATGCGTTGGCTGCTTAATTTCTAATAAGTGGGACCAGAGAGGACCCATGCTGGAATTATGTCCAATATATGTTCGCCACGTGGCTAGTAGTTAGAGACCTGGGAGGAAGCATGCAGTGTAAACTAAGCAAAAAGGTGGTGTAAACTTCGTGATGTGATTATATATTTGGAATAATAATGATACATATATAGGTGGGTGACGGGAGAATATTTTCTTCTCATAACAATAGTCCAACCAATAGCTATAGGCTTTAGGCACTGATATAAATACTAGCTCACCTCACGCATGCACCAATCTCAGTCATCCAGTGCTTGCTTGCTTCGTAATTTCTCAGTTTCGAGTTTCCAACAGTTCAGTGTCTTAGATTCTCTTGCCATGGCTAGTGTTGAGGTGAGCCATTTAATTATGTTGGTTTTGTCACCACACATTTTCACTGGCTAGTCAGCAAGTTGTTATCATCTCTTCCTCCAGAAGATAGTTTAGGGTTGATCAATCATCCCTGGATTGATTAGTTTCATTTGATTGTTCTTGAGCATGGTAGCATTCCATGTCTTGCATCTTTGTCGACCAGTTTTAGTTTCAGATTCTCATCCACACTAGTATCAAATTTGTTGTCGCGTGTTATTGTTACCATGTTGATTAGGATAATTTTTAGTTTACTATCAGTCTTACTAAGACTTATTTTCCCCAGCACTCTAGATTTATGCCAAAAGATTGGTGCATGAGATGTAAGAATTATTACACAAGGTGGTCTAAATTATCATTAGTTAAGACACTTCTTCTTATCATTTTAATTCAGGTTTATATAGACTACTTTCTTTCTTATATATTAAGCTTTGTTCTTCCTGCCGATTATTAATTTACAAGTCCTGTACAAATCGTAGTTATAAAAATTAATCCTCCAATCATGGTACATCACGATTTTTGTTGTTTGTTGTTGTGAGATCAAGCCCACATCCAATTTATCTGAAAAAATGTTTAGATTGGCAAGGGAAACTTAACAAGAATCTTCGGTGACCTATCAAAGAGCATTGATCACCAGTCCCATCAGCCAACTCTCCACGTATCTCAACTGGACACCTTCCATGCATGCATAAAACACACCAGTTACGGGTCCCATTTTTGAGAAAAAAATTGTAACGCAGGTGGAAACAGCTTCAGCTGCCACTGTGGAAATCGAGGCTCCTTCACCTGCTGCCAAAGAAGTGGTCGAAGCCGAGGTCCCGGCCGCAGCCGCAGAAGAACCCAAAGTAGAAGAGGAGGCAGCACCAGCCAAAGCAGAAGTGGTGGAACCTGAGGAGAAGCCAGCAGAAGAGGAGAAGCTCGAAGAAGTTGCTTCCCCAGAAGCTGTTGCTGCTGCAGTGGAGACTACAGAGGAAATGAAGCCAAAGGTAGAACCAATAGCAGAACCAGAAGCAAGTACAGAGGAAGCCAAATCTCCTGAAGGGGAGAAAGAGTGTGTTTAGAGTTTGGTGAGTTTTGTTGGGATGGAAGAGAGATTCAGATAAAGCTTAAACAGAGGGATATGCAGAGAAGAACAGTTATAAGGATTGATGTAGATGATAAAAAAGAATAAGAATGACATGAAACTACAAACAGGGCAAGGGTTCTGGGTATCGTTTCGCTTAAGGAGGCCGTTTGTACTGCGAGTCGATGGGGTGTGATTCGGTTTGGTTCATATTTACTCTTTATTTGAATTCTATGGTTATAAGTTTTTTTTAATTATTAAGAAATAATAAAGTAATGCACTCTTAGACGGTTTTTTTTTTGGGGCGTGAGACGTGGTTTATTAGCTAGATGCATGAGAGACTCTAATTATTTTATTTTAAGAAAAAAAGTGAAAAATACAACACACTCCATTATTGTTCCATCGTTGTTATATGCTGCTCCATGGCCGTCGTCAAAAAACGGACAACTATCAAATAAAATAATCTTGTTTGCTCTCTCTCTTTTTCTATATATTTCTACTGATATAGTTGTCTTTTATTAATATTAATATTAATATTAATATTAATATTATTTTACGATGGGCGAAGTGCCAGCTGAGCACTGAGAGGCTGGCTCGCTATTCAACCCACCACCAATCCTGGGCCTCCAAAGCCCATCACCAACCCGAATAAAAGCCCCGATGCGTTCCTAATGCAGCCAAAGGCCACTCACGGGCCTCCAAACCTCACCACAAGTATTAGATATGTCATCACAAAGGTTCTTCCACTCCACAATCCAGCAACCAACCATCGAGGCCCCAGGATACAACCATGGCGACCAAGCAAGTCCAACCAAAATGGTGGAAAAACTTAGGAGTGTGGCCTTGGGCACTGGCTGTAGCCGGCCGTGTGGTGCCCTGGAGATGGGATTGGTGTCTGGCGTCCCGGGGATTTGTAATATGACAGGACGAGCGGATGGCCTGCAAGCCCTGCACCAGCACGGTGAAACTCGCCGAGAAGCCGGCCGACGCATGCTGCCTGGCGCTCTCCCATGCCGACCTGCCCTGCCTCTGCGCCTATGAGAACTCCAGCATGCTAACGTACCTTGGCATCGACCCCAAGCTTGCCATGGCATGCAGCTCCCGGAAAAATGCAACGTCCCTGCACCGGCACAGTGCTGAAAGAAGGCAAAACATTGTTTGTTATTCGCTACATCAGTGGAAAGTTGCTGGTAGAACTAATTCCAGTTCTGTAGGAGATATGACAATGTTGGCGCTGTAGTATTATTTCATGTTTCTACGTACTCTGGGAGGCTTGAGATGTTTTTCTTCTGTTTCATTAGTGCATGGCATGGCATGGCCTATTTGTGATGCATTGATGGGCTTGTAATTTATGGCTTTCTGAGTTTTCCAGCCAGTGCTAGATGCCTGTGATTTACGTGAGCGGAGTTTGGATATTTGTGATCATGTGTGAGAAGGTATCAACTCATATGATTGTAACAACCAACTCGAAACTGGACCTAGTCCATTTGACTGGCCCAGATATATAAGAGTTGGCTCAGAGAAAAAAAAATAGTGCAGAGCTGGCCTGTTCGACTTAGAGGAGCTAGGAGCCCGTCTCCAGAAGAGCTAGGAAAGCTAGCCTCTGCCGGCTATTTAAAGAGGTGGATCTCTCCCTTTCGATCCACACCGAATATCTCAGTTTTGGGTCGTGGTTCGCCGGAAATTGCCAAATATTCGTCCGATGCCTTTTCCACCGTTGCGTCCTAAACGCCATCTGAACCGAGGTAATGTTCCTCCCTTCAGACAATCCTCACCCACGTCTTCCATGATCATTAGATTATTGTTTTCGGTCGGCTCATTGCCAGATTTTGGTTGACAAGAGGAATATGTTCTGGTTCCCCTGCTTTCATTGATTATGATCATCTTTCTTCCTTTTCTGGCCATCCTTGCCACTCGCGCTCGTCGTCGGGATCTTCCTCTGGTCCCCCACGGCAGCTGGTAACCTTGGTTGGAGCTCCAGCCACCGGGATGGCAAGATTCTGTGATTTAAAGGATCAAAGCCTAGTTTAGAAAGACAAGGCACCAGGGCTGAATGGTTTTCCACTGGTATTTTTCTGGAGGTATTGGATGCTCATCAGGCAGGATGTGTTAGAGGCTGTTCGACAGTTCTTTAGTTCAGGTGTGATGTGTGTATACTGGAAGAGAATTTTTGTCACCCTAACTCCGAAACGGCAAAATGCTACAGAACTGTGCCACTTTCGGTCGATTAGTTTGTGTACTATATTGTATAAGGCGACGGCCAAGATATTGGTTTCCAGATTGAGGGACATCCTTTTAAAGCTTATTAGTTCTGAGCAAGGAGCATTTGTACGTAGGTAGATGCAGTATTTCTAATGATGTTCTAATTGGTCAGGAATTTATGTTTGAGCTCAATAGGGCCTTAATTCAGAGGAGTTTGATGGAAATCAGTTGGGACCCTGTACATCGCGCTCTACAGGACTTAGGTGATCAGTTACTGTCCGCTGGGTGACTGAGGCAAGGAACTTTAGTACCATTGCTACTGCCTGAGGAGAAAAGATTAAGTCACCTTCACAAAAAACAAAGTGTCCTAAACTCATCCATCTTATCAGTTGTGGTCTGTGTGGATACTGTTAAAGTACATACGATCGAAGGCAAGCTGATCATCTTCCAAGCGAGACAAAGAAACCACACATTTATCATCCTTTACAAGCATGGGCCAACAAAGAAATGGATTGTACCTGATGAGGAAGCCCTAAGTTCATGTGATCCCGTTCTTGGTGTCCGGAGATCCAACGACAGGTGTGATGTGACTCTAAGATTATGGCTGATCTCAACGGCATGCAGCTACTCGAACAGTAACCAGCTCGTACTACTCTACGAAGGAAACAAAAGTCTCACGCAATAATTGAATATTTGATTCTTTTACTTGGGTAATTGGTAGGAGTGCCATTGGTTCATGTTGAAGTGAGCCAGATCATGCTTTAGCAAGCTTTGAGCGAGGATCAAAGGTTTTGCCCCTTACAGTTAAGGCTGCAAATGGGTTGGACCTCGTATCCCCTTATAGTTAACGCTGCAAATTAATGGGTCGGATATCCGACCCAAGCCAAATTTTAGAATCTGTGGGTCGGGTTGGGTTCTAAAATTGGACCCGAATCATTTTCTGGGTCGAATCTGGATTTACCGAACGGATCCGAGCCGATCCGAATGGATCCGAAGAGAGAGAGAAAGAGGGGAAAATGCAAAAGAGAGTTTTTTTTCTTTTTTTTTTTTGCACGAGCGCGTGGGTCGTGGCACTATTGATCCGTCAGGACTTCCCCTCGATCTATTACACTGTAGATACTTCTGGTGTCTCGGTCGCTGGCTTTTTTTTTTATTCCTTCTGTTTTTTGGTTTTTGTTTTTTTTTAACTTTTGCAGGGAGGAAGTGAGGGAACACTGAACTGAATATGGGTCATGTGCCAGTTTTCTGCAATGGCGTTGGATTTTGGAAGAAGGCCGGGGAATTCTTTTGTCCTCGTGAGAGGGGATCTGGAGACACCAAGTTCCGTCCAATTAGTCATATAGATAAAAAATAGTGTCATATGAAATTTGGCTTGTAGACCGACTTAGTAAGTCATGGGTCATCTGTTCTGACTGGAGGTCAGTTGGGTCACCAGCACCTCATAATTATGATATGACCAAATTAGATTTGCCCAAACTCTTTCCCAAAAGCACAAAAAAAAGAGATCCGATTCAGATCCGGATCCGAACCCGACCCCGATCCGACCCGACCAGATCTTCAACCGGATCGGATTTGGGTCCAAAATTAGGATCCGAACAAAAAATCGGATCAGACCGGAGTCACTCAGGATCCGATCCAACCCGATCCATTTGCACCCCTACTTACAGTCTACTTGATGGGATCTCTCTTAGGCTGCCAATGGATGCTGTTTTGGCTGCTATGCTGCTGCTACTTCGGCCTTTGTCTGCTTTCGTTGATCCTGGGATACGATCTCCAACTTACTCTTCAAGCATTCCAAGTTGAACTTTGATACTGTCGTCACAAGGATTTGCTGTTTGAATGCTATTTTTGATGCTGTTCTTCATGGTTTTGGCAATCCCTCGGCGCTAGATCTGTGACTAGACTACTGATCAGGCTGAAGTTCTCTTCTTTTGTGACTCTTCTGTTTTGCTGTTCTTCGGTGACGCTGCTATTTCTCTTCATTACCTACACTTCTCTCTTTGTTCTTTTGTAATTAATTTTTCTTTTCTGGTAGACTTATTGTATTCTTTCTTTCACCTAATAAAATTCGGTGACTAATGAAAGCATTCCTTCATTAGTCTCCTTCTGAAAAAAAAAAAAAAAAAAAAGTGAGCCAGATTATGCTCGAGTCATAAGTTTTGTTTCAATTAGATTCCAGCAAGCTCAGGAACGGCCAACAATATTTGTTGATTATAACCTTGCTTGGAGGCACCGCCAAATTAGAGCAAGTTATGTTGGAGATATGGTTCCTAGAAATTTTTAATAAATATATAAAATGTTAATTTCAAAAATAATACAAAGATAAATTATAAAAATCAAAAAACTAAAAATAAAGGTATGCTTGGGATAAGGCATATGAATATGTACACTGCCCTAAGAATAAAATTCATTTTTTTATACCGGTCTATGCCGAGACCATCCCTAAGGTATAATGAACCTGGCTCGGCCCAGATTCTGGATGGTCTGACCCAATCAACTATCTTTCAGTTTTCCTAAAAATAAAGCAAGAAAGCTTCAGGAAAATTGGGAAAGGAGAAGAATGAGTGAAAAGAAGTGAAAAATGAAAGATCTCTCTCAATAAGATCTATTTTAGGTCTAATTTAATGTACTCAAGTCCTAAAAAATGTTCTCGATCCAGATAACTACGGAGGAGGCCCATAATGGCCTCAATAGCTCTCTCTCTCTCTCTCTCTCTCTCTCTCTCTCTCTCTCTCTCTCACACACACACACACACACACACACACACACACACACACACACAATAACGGCCCTGCTAAGTGCTGGCGCCTCATAATGGCTCAACATCACATACGTGTGATGATCCATAATGTACATATATGTTACAATGCACAACTCAGCCAATAGATAGAGATTTTAAATTTAAATTCAAATTAACTTCAAATCAATTTGTAATGCTTAGGTTATGGTTTCAAAGTTAATTGCGAATTAAAATTGATCTGTAATGCTTATGTTATAGGTTGAAATCAAATTTTGAATCCAAATTCAAATTCAAATCAAATAAGATGTGTGGCCAGGCTGAACGAGCGTGCATTTAGTCACAACCTATCTCTCCAAAAGCCCGGCTTGGACTTGGAAGAACTAGACATCGATAAATACAAAAGTATTTATATTTTAAAATCCAATGCGGGAAACTTGCCAAAAATGAAATAAATAAAATTTTATTTAAAAATTTAAATCTTTTCTAAAAGGAAATAAATATTTTCACCAAGTTAGGCAATTCTAAAGCTCAACTTAGTTGCTGATTGAGCAGAATTTTGCTGAGCCAACGTATAGGAATATGAGCTGCTCACAAATAGCTTCGATCCGAATCTGATACGAATATATATAATTTTTCACGAATCTGTTTTTTGAGATAAAAAAATTGATTTCTATTCAAAAATAAAATAATTTTGTAGTTCTATTCGACCTGATCCACTGAACCCGTCTTGTCTATATGTACGTATATACCCGTCTAGCTCTGCTTTGAGGCAAGTATGGGATACAAGTAAAGGTCTACCCGGCTCATATCCGGTCTATAGCCGATCCCTTGGCATCCTTGGACATAAACAGAAAAGAATGGAAGATACTGAATTGATTATATAGATTTGGAGATGACGCATGGTAAATTATTGTTGCAGTTTGGTAACTTACAGTATTCGCTGGAATCAATCCCAAGAGAGCACTCTCTAGAGGGACCTGGCTTTGTTTGCTTGCATGGCTCTAGCAACAGGCATTCTACCATAAATGGACACTGTTCCCCCACTGCCAAACCAACCCCCTCTTATATATCCTCTCTTGTTTCTTCTCAAAGACCACCTCTCATCTCCTATCTGCTGCCACTAGAAGCAGCAGTTATGGCCATAAAACCTCCCACCACCAACACCTTCTCCCTCCTCTTCTTCCTCTCCATTCTCCTCGGGACTCTTTGCAGTTCAGGTAATTGTCATATAACTCTTCCTGCCTTCATCTCCTTCACCCTACCTTATTTAAACTAGATGAATTGCTTCCTCTGGCTTTAACTATCATTTGGTCTTAGAAAGCTTGGTTTCTTTCGCAATCTTGCAGGCTCTGAAGCACGACATTCAGCCTCGTATTCTCCTACACTGAAGAAGGAACCCCAATCACAGGTGAAACTACAGAACTCCAAGGAATGCATTTATAATTCTCTAACTCGAGCGAGTTATTGTTAAAGAGTGTTTTTTCCTTTATTCTTTTGGTGTAATCCTTATTCATATAGGGTTCGAACAAAGAAGGGTTGTGGAGATGGAGGGATATGAGTGCAAGAAGACTGATGATAGGCTCCACAGCTCCAATCTGCACCTACAACGAGTGCCGAGGGTGCCGATTCCATTGCAGAGCCGAGCAAGTCCCAGTGGACGCTGGTGATCCCACGAACAGTGCCTACCACTATCGATGCGTTTGCCACATGTAGAGAGGGACCATTAGTGAGCCATGCTTTGGACCAACCAAGTCAAATGAAGAGGGCTAGGGTTCTACAGATCCAAGCATTTGAAACCTATGTGGTTGAAGGCTTAGAAGAGTTCTCCATCTTTAGATGTCTCTCTCTCTCTTTTTCATTATTTCTTTTTGTGTGTTGTTCAGGTTGTTGTGTGATCATCTGCTGCCTTTGTCTAAGAGAATGTTTGTTCTGAATGATATGAAAACACTGCATTTTTATTTTATGTGAATAGTTATATCACAAAGCTTGATCTCGGTGGGGGGGGGGGGGGGGGGGAGGTCATATCATTAGGTAGAATTTTTTGGGTCTTTGTGCCCTTGCCTATAGACTGACTCTTGTACCAAGGTGCAGTAAATCCATCTTGGGAAAAATGTTTACCGAACTTCTCAGATATTTGGGAGGACGTCTCACCGATGGATTCTGAAATCTGATCAGGTCCTAGATACTGAATTCCCTTTTCTTTTTGCCCCTTTGAATAGACCAAATAAGGAACTCTAGTTCAGGCCCAATAGGAACTTGCCAAGTACTTGTGTTTGAGTCTACTTTGTCCAACTTGCATGGCTCCGAGACTTGGATTGAATGTAAGAATGTAAACCATCAATAAAATCTTCGAACACAAGCAAGAAGATTTAATTCTTTGTTAGAAGAAACATGATGTAACTTACATTATATTTTCTGCATCTTTTTGGTTTCAAAGCAGTCCATCATCAAATATTATCATTATATCTTTGATGAGAAATGGAGCTCAACTCCAGGTAATTGCTAAAATGAGTCATTCACATTGTATACCCAAACTTTCTGATCATGGTTTGTACCATAAACTTGACCCAGCATAAATGAGACAAGTGTTTCTAGTTAGCAAAAAAAGATGTAAATTAAATTAAATCAGAGTTTATTTGATTCTTCAAGCTGAAGTCTTCTGCTCGAACTTTGTAGCCAGTCAGATTAACTCCACCTCTTTTTTGGTAACAAAGTTAACTCTTCCTTTTTTGCCTGGTCGATCGGCAGATCGAGTCCAAATTTTGGAGCTCGAAACAACCAACCCTCATGCTTTAGATTTGGTGGTAGCTTTAATCAGTTTATGTATGTTTTCAGTAGCCAAAACCTTTTACTTTTGGTTATATATAGTTGTTTTGAAGATTCATTCTACTGCTAAAGAAACATTTTCATGTCAAGTCTCTAATGCTTCCACATTAATTATATGAACTACTCTAGAAACAGCTGATTTTATGCTTCTTTTCATTTTGTTGTCCAATTCAAAAAAATAAACAACACCTGATGAACTCTGAATATTATATTACTTCCTCTCATGTCTACTATTCTATCGAGGGCGTAGCAGTATCTAGGACCACCAATTACCACCTTATAGCACTGAAACGTACTCTTGTTTCTACTCTTCCAGAAATTGAAGTCTTTGCTTGGCCCACATACAGCTCTAGGTATGATTGGCACAATCCATCAGGGTCACGACAATTGATTTGATTTTTGGCGCGAAGGAACTATGATCTTGCTTTTCCAAATAAGAAAAAACTGGAATAGAAATAGAATAGTTCTTCCACATGGAATGGATAGTCCAAAGTTATTCATGTTGTTGTTTGATAATATTTTTGGAGTGGCTCTAGGTTGAGGATGATTTTTGTCTATTAAAAAAAGAGGAAGGAATAAATAGATTTTATGCCAACCTTCCCATTCGAATAGTTATTCCTGGTATACGTAGGTTTGTCGAGAATAACTCTCAATTCTTCCATATTCTTGCTCTTCACAAGCTATTTGGCGAGCATAAGGCTTATTTATTTCGAGTATTGGCTTAGATTAAAGGGAGATAACACCCTGAATGAGGTGTTATCCCATGCTGTCACAGATAAAAGCCCAAACAAGCCATTTTTGTATAGCCCTAAAAATGTTTGGTTAAAGGGAGGGTGTTAAAGTAGTCAAGTGGTTCCACAGATTCCATGAAATGGGAGTTATACCCAAATTTTATCTCACTTATATCCATGAAATGACCTATATATATATATATATATATATATATATATATATAGGGTTCAGGTCAAATTGAGCTGAGTTTTGATCAGACCTCTCCATCTATGCCTGACCCATTTATAATAAGATTAAAAAAGAAAACCCATCCCCAACCCATTTAAGTTTTATGTTTTCTAGCGTCAATTATATGTATAACTATAAAAATAGAGCATGCATTGTATTCAAAGAAGAGAAACAACATAATAAAATTTCATTTTAAAAAAGCATCATATCTATAATAAATTTAGAAATACATATCACATAATGGTACTAAATTAGTTAAATTAAAACTAACTGAAAAGTTCAAGACCAGATTCCAAAACCTCATGGTCTGTCCTGTCAGTCACTCTCTATAATTTTCTTTTTAATGAACTTAACTATATGGAAAGAATTAGAGAAGGGTCATCTATATTGGGCATGAGAGCCAGCTTGTTCTCATTGGTCCACCTTTATATGCTCATCTCTTTATAAATAAGTTGATTTCAGGTTGACCTAAATCAACGTAATTATCAAAAGAACCCGTCCAAACCTATTTATTCCGAGTGGGTTCGAGTAGATTGGCTAGTTTTATTTTTATATAGTAAATGCGGCAATTTATACAGCTCTAACTTGAGTACATCCTGCCCAATCACGAGAAAGTAAAAAATACAAAGGAGAGGGAATATCTCCTGTAGATGTCCATAGAAAATCTCCGAAGTGCCGGGCGACGAAAGAGGCGACCCAGTCTGCTGCCCTATTCGCCTTCCAAAACACATATGCTGCATGCAGCCCACCCATCTCCTGAACCAGCCTGCGAGTCTCTCTGATGAGAGGATGGCCATCCCCATATTTATCCACACCTCGGATCCAGTCAATCACCACAGAAGAATCCCCCTTGAGATACACCCTCTCGGCTTCAAGGGTCCTCCTTGCATATGTCAGCCCCTCCCATGCAGCCCGAAGCTCTGCCCCTACAACAGTGATCCCAGGAGTACGCCGGCCCTCGGCTGCTACCATCCTGCCAAAAGAATCTCTGATCACGAATCCGATACCTCCAGATACACCATCCACCGACATACCACCATCGAAATTCACTTTAAGATGACCAAGGGGTGGGGGCATCCAAGAAACAAGGGCGAACCTGGGCGCTATAACAGCGGAAAGAGTGCCCCAGATGTTCCTGGCCATCTCAGTAGAGAACAACGTGGTAGCTGTGGTAACCTTCCTCGCCTGCAATACAACTCTATCCACCACCAACCTCGGAGGCGACCGCCTACCCTCAAATATGCCAGCATTCATGTCGTAGATTGGCTAGTTCAAGTCAGATTTTTCCACCTTCAATATAAATAATCACAAAAATTAAGGCATTTTTTTTATCTTTTTATCCAGAAATAATTAGTGTGGTAGATCAGCAACATGAAACAATGTATCTTGAAATAGAGATAAAAATGTTATCCAAACACACACACAATTAAATCTAGTACGAATACATCTCGAAGAGTCAGAAAACAAAATGTTCCAAAGAGGGAGCAGCAAGGTCGCACCATCCATCCCCAGCATCTTACCGGAGCTATCCCTTGTCACCAACAAGCCAAAAAAAAAAAAGAAAAATTATCCCTGAATGGCCTATTCCATTTCCAGTACTTCCAAACCAAATGGCGTCTCTTCTCCCCATCCAAAAGCCAACAAGCCCTACCTCTTGATATCAATTCAAATAAGAGAAGCCTGGCTCTAAAGTGCCAGAGACTCGCCCTTGAGTTACTACAAAGCTGCATGTAAGTGACATAAAAGGACAAGGGAAACACTGGAATTAGTCCCACAAATCTAATATTTCACTTGAGATTGGCGTGAGGGAAAAAAAAGGCTCGCAGGACCCAAGCAGACACCCTAAAAGAGGCTTTGAACGCTATACTGGGTGGTACTGAGGTACTCTTGGTGATTGGGAGAGGTCATGTGGCCTCTGAACAGTGGGAAATAGAGCGGAAAGGGAAAACATTAAGAAGTGGTCCCAAAGGGGATCCCTTCAGGGGGCACATGGCCACCTTTCACTGTTTAACATCTACTAAGGCTCCATGGATTGCATTTATTTGTCACGGCACAAGATGCCCAAAGAAGAGCATGTGCATGGGCCATGGCCTCGAGGCCTCGTCGCTGTTGTCATCATCAATTAATCTACGACTCCAACATGCTTCTAGACAGGTCGTATGCTCCGAAATTAATGGCTGCTAGGGCTTTTCTTGCCCTAATATCTATGCTCAAAAATACAAAAAAAAAAAGTATCTACTTAAAGTATCCGCCTATCTGGCCAGCCATGCATGCGGGTGGTACCATATAGGTTGGGAATGAAAGTTGCCCCGGGCACTCCAAGATATTCTGTTGATTTTATTGGGTGTTACCCATCACAACAAAAAAAAATAATAATAATAAAAAATCTCCAAAGTCTATTATCTACAACACCCTCAGCTTGTTGGATGGATACGGTTTCATCGAATATAATGTATCCAGCTAAAAGGAGCATTTGATGGATGAGGACGGTCACAAATCTATGATCACTTAATTATCTGTATAGTGACACTTAATTATAAGATGAATCCGGGATATAATATGGCTATGTAGGTACCGCTCGTGATAATGCGAAGCTAGTAATAATAAACTTTTATGAAAATCCAGCTCAAATAGAATGTAACAAAGGGTCCAAAGTCTATTGTCTATTAAATAAAGAACCAAGTGCCGGTCCAGGGTTTCTAAATTCAAATTTAAATTTTTGAAAACCTGTAATATCAAAAATTTGTAAAACTACATGTCCATAATCAACTAATAAATTAAAATTTATCTGCTACAAAGCCTCTTAGCATGAACTCCAAGCCTGGCTTATTCTCCATTCCTAGTGTCCTTATTCGTCTCAAAGGAACAAAAAGAAAAGAGAGCTACACAACTCAATAAGTAAACTTTATACTACTTTACCAAATCAAGTATAAATTTTGCATGGCACAATGAAGCATTTAAAGAAAACTTTTACTGCAAAATAGAATTTTCATAGTACAATAAGATAAAACAAGTTTCGAAACCAGTCATGCCTTTATATATGCATCAACCATGCAGATCTCATATATATGGTAAAAAGTCATAAAACATTTGCCACTTGTCCATGCCATAGTATAAAATAATACTTTTAAACTAAATGCCAAGGTACGGTGTTGGGATTGTCGAGGTATCTCGTGTTCTCCAATGGGATTCAGAGCCGGGCATAGACTGTGGTTGGGTATGGGGATTTGGACTACACCAGAGGGTCGCTCTCTTCCTCCGGAAGGTGGCTTGGGAGCGACTGCCGACGAGCGTAGTGTTGAGTAGACGAGGTGTGAGCATTTCTCCCTTATGCCCGAATTATAGGGTGGACGAGTCAGTGGATCATGTACTATTCCAGTGCATGCGGGCGACATGTGCTTGGAGTCTGATTGGGATCCCGAGAGACTTTTGGAGTCGGAGAGATTGTTTTCTGGAGGAGGTATAGCATTGGGTTGGTGATCCTCAGACGCGTCACTTGGCTATTACGGCATCTTGTACAGCGTATCAGATATGGTTGGCCAAGAATGCCCGAGTTTTTGAAGAGAGCAGGCCGTCCTCGCGATTCGTGATGGAGAAGGCTCGGGCTCAGGTAGTAGAGATTATACATGCAGAGTCAGTTTATAGACCTTTGACAGCTCGAGACATCTGGAGCCCCCACATTGCTTCGGCAGCTCCATATAAGATATTTTTTACCTAGAAGCCCCCACCTCCGAGTTTTCTCAAGGTCAATTTTGATGGCTCTGTCTTGGATGGAGGTAGGAGGGGAGGGGCCGGATTTGTTATCAGCGGCTCGGGCTCCGATGCGGTGGCAGCAGGGGACTATCAGATTTTTGATACCTCGGTTCCTGGGGCAGAGCTGCTAGCAGCCTGGAAGGGCATGTGTTACGCGAGGCGGATGCTTCAGGCGAGTTCTGTCCTACTGGAGGGTAATTCGGCCACGGTGATCAACTGGATCTGTAGGGGCCCAAGTAGTTGTGGAGGAGCTCATCCCCTGTTCCACGATATTTGGTTGATAGTGAGGGAGGGTGTTACATTCCAGGGTATGCATGTATATCGTGAGGCTAATGGGGCAACCGACTGGGTGGCAGCATATGTAGCGAGCCACTCAGGAGGCACCCTATGGGCCGGAGAGAGAGAGATACCCGAACCACTTCGGAATATTTTGTATTCTGATTCTATTGGGTGTATTCGTACTCGTGATGTATGAAATGTTCGTTTTTAGCTAAAAAAACTAAATAGCAAGGTCATTATTATACTTGTGAGAGGGTTGTACTCGACAAAATATCAACTATTATTATCTAATAGCGAGGGTGCTATTACTCGCTAGTAGGATTACATGCCAACTACTATTATCTATTAGCAAAATCGTATGCCAACTATTATTACTAGTAGCAGGGTCGTATAGAACTAGCTCCAAGTGTTGATCTACGTCACTTTTAAAGATCGTACATAACTATCTGAAAACCTTTAGGCATATCTTCTCAAAATAAAATATCTTAAATCATACATAAATAAATTAATTAAAAGACATTAAATGGTTTTGTAGAGTTCATAGTCCATCAATAAGTCATTAAGAATAAAATAGTCATGCAATCATTCTTTTCATGACAAAATGCAAATTTTCATAGTTTAGAGTTCGTAGCATATAAACAAATCCTTAACATTAAAACATAATGGGACTATTATTTTTATAAAAAAATATGATTTTTTATAATATCGTATGCTTGATCCTTGATTTAATTCAAAAATTATACAGAATCATCCATGTCAAAACATCATTTATAATTTTTATGAAATTTTGAGCATTGAAAATAATAGGTAGTTTGAAAACTAATAAGGAATATAAGGATTGATTACCTTTTTCGCCTTGAAACCTAAAAATTCAACTAAGTGAATCACCTAAACCTATGCAAAGCCCAATTAATTCATATTCAACAACTTTGATGGTTGTAAAATTTTAAGAGAAAAAAGATGCGGTTGGCCAAGTGACGGTGTTCAGTAGCACCAAGTAGGTATGATCTAAGTGACTCAGCTAGTGGATTATGAATAGGAACCCAATCAGAGCAAAGATTGTATGATAGAGATCATCAATAATAAGTTTCAAGGATGCTCGAAAAAAGCCAAGATGGAAGAAGGACAAGATTGACTAGGTAGAGCGTCTGAAAACTTAGGTAGGTTCGATCTAAGTAACCTAACAGATCAAATAATAAAACAAGAGCCGAGCTAGAATATAGATAGCTCAATAAAGATCGAAGATGATGGAGTCCAAGGATGCTCGACAAGAACTAGGATGGGGATCGACTTGTTGCACAACCATTTGGGCGATTCAGGACCCTTTACCAATGTTGAACAAAGTTACACGAGAGAGACCCGCCAAGTCCACTGAACATCAAATAATGTGAAAGTAGAAGAGAGAGAAAATGAGAAAATGAGAAGAGAGAGAGGGGGGGGGGGGGATTAAACAAGGATGGAGCTCTCTCTTTCCTTTTTTTTTAGCAGAAAATAGAAGAGCCATGCACCTTCTCAAAATAGGGAAAGAACAATGTAGGGCAATGGCTAGATGATGGCGGTGGTAGGCGAGCGGCTGCCCATGGTGGTGCTTGTAGTCACAGTCGGTTGATAAGAGACGACAATCAATGGTAGTTGGCTAGTGAAAGGCTGAAAAATAAGAAAACAGGGGACACCCAAATAAGAATGGGCTCAGCCACATCAAACCATCCCTCAACCTATTCATCAGTGATTAAGGCTTGTATGTTGGCCATGAAACGTCGAGAAGGGATGGGGAAAGATAACAACGACTATGGAGGGGTTTTCAACAAAACTTAGTGACCTACTAAGAAGATTCCAACCACTAATGATGGAATTAGGGCTAAGAAAAGTGAGGAAGAGAGAAATTGGTCAATTACCTCAATGTGAGGATCCATGTGGGCATGCATTTAGTCCCACATCGTCTATGCGGCGAATACCTTCTGGCTAGCCTTTTTGGATGAGATCCTCAATTGTGACAAATATTATCAAAGCGAATTCGGTTCATAGCCTATGTGGAATAGAAAACACTACAACACTAACCTATTGGGTTGATCATGGACTGATCATAGTATTTGTGATTGGATTTGAATGAAGTTAAACTCTTAGCTTGATGAGGATACCAGAACTTAAATGGAAAGGATATGTGAGGACCCATACAGACTGGTATTGAGTCTCATATCGACTATGTGTTGGATAAATCCTGGGTACTTACATAGGGTCAAGAAATCCAAATAAATCATCTGAATAGCCTTCTTGGGTGAGGTCCTCAGTTGTGATAGTCATGATTCCATATTGGTTGGCAGACTCACACCTGTCAACTCCCTTCGCTCTCATCTTCTTTATCTATTACTTGTCAGTTTTTGCCCCTACTTGGGTTTTAAAAGAGTTTTCATCTGATTAGAAAATCCTTACTCTGGAAAGGCAAATCCATGACTAATGGAGGTTTTTGCTTGGTCAATTGGAAAACCATTTGGAAAAGAAGTTGTTGCGGGATTTTTTGGGCCCACGCAACAGCATAGTCCCAACCGAGCCGAGCAGAGAAAGAGACTGCGTCCCTTCGCGAGGTATTGTCCGCTTTGGGCGCTCCGGCCCGCGCATCTAGCGCTACAGGGGGAGACATTTTCGGCCCGCACGTCCAACGCTGATGGGGGGATGCCCTCACGGTTTTGCCCTTCAAAAAGCGCCTCGCGAGGAAAGGACTTCGCCCCCCAATTTAAGGCACAGAAACTTTCCGTTACTAGCCGATATGGGACTAAATTCGGCCGCACCCCCCCCCCCCCCCCCCCCCCCCCCCCAAGGAGTGATCATGATGGTCTATGTGCTAAAGAGACTTAAGGGATCTGAATCTAACTTTGCTAGGTAAATGGTGGTGGAAATTCTTGAATGGAGACTGCCATTTGGAGGTCTCTTATGCTTCATCCTTCTGCAAGAGTGTTTTAAAAAGCTAAAGACAGTTTCGTGCGTGGTAAATCCTTTTAGTTGGGTGATAGTAGAAGAGTCGGGTTTTGGTTTGATAGGTGGATTTTGGGTTAATTTCATTGATATGAATCACCATACCTCAGTGGCTTCCTATTGGCATGTTGTTAATAATGATCACTCCTAGATTATCCCTTTTAGAAGGTCTCCTATTGGTAATGATCTTACTGAGTGTATTTCGCATATAGATATCCTAAATCTTTTTAAGCCTTCTCATAAAGAGACAAGTTGATTTGGAGATGGACCTCAATAACATTTTTACTGTTGAATCTTAGTGCAACTTTCTGAACTTTGGTGGTATACTGGACAAGGGATCCACTCATGTTAGGAAGGCCAAAATACGCTAAAAGTTGAAAGTTTTTATGGTTGGCTTGTTCAACTCATGGATGTCTTAATCTTATTAGACCTTCTCATAGAGGCCAATTAATTTAGAGATTGACCTCCGATAACATTTTTACCGTCAAATCTTATTACACGTTTCTGAACTTTGGTGGTAAATTGGACAAGCCACGTTCACTTATGTTTGGAAGGCCAAAGTACCTAGAAAGGTGAAAATTTTAGTTGCTGACAAAGAAAAATTTTTAACTACTGATAATTTGAAGAAGAGATAATAACCAACCATCCAGCTTGTGTTCTATGCCACAATATGGATGAATTGGCCACTCATCTATTCCTATCATGTTCTTATAGCAGATTTGGACATATTTCAAGAAGAGAATTATATGGAGAGCAATACCTCCTTTTTTTTTAACTTCTTTCTGGGGGTTTTTGGAGAGGGAAGGAAATTCTGAAAAAAATTCAGAATTGCTTGGGATATTCTAGTTATATCTATTTAGTTGAAGATTTGGAAGGAGAGAAACATAAGGATCTTTTAGGTTTTTTTTTGAGAAGGCTTCTACTTCGCTCATTAAGAAAATCATCCATCCCTAGATGGGTTGGTCCTTGGGTTGTGACCCCAAGTTCTTTTAAAGCTTTAGTCGGTTAAGAGTTTTTACTAATTTTTTTTGGCACTTTCTTTTTACGCTAAATTCATGATCTCAATGAAACTTGATGAGGCACTTCCAATATTTTTTTTTTTTTTTTTGTTTTTCTCAAATAGAACCCCACTCTCCCTCTAAGAGAGGAAGAGGGAGAGAGAGAGAGGGAGTCACTTTCACTTGAATTACCCAAGTCCAAATATTTGAAGATGCACCATCCAAGATTGAAATGTAAAACCTTTGATTGCCCAGTAGAAAATCGCAATGATTGGGCCAAATGCAATTCATCTATAGGATTCCCATATATATTATATAAAGAAAAAGTGCCACGATTCCATCAAATGACGGGGTAATTAATTTGGCGTATCCTGTCAAGATTTGATTCTCTGTACTCTGTTATGATGATGTTGTATCTTGATTCAAGTAGACAAACTCTGTAACGATGATGTTGTATCTTGATCCACCCTGTCAAGATTACATGATAGGATCTTTTTTTTTCTACAAAAAAGTAGATCTAAGTTTACCACAACAACTGAAAGGTTAAAACTTGAAAGAAAAACCTTTCCAATGGAAGTGCGGACGAAGAGCCATGGAGCTTCGGGAGTTTCCTATATAGCAATATATAATAACAATCATAGCATTATATATATATATATATATATATATATATATAGAGAGAGAGAGAGAGAGAGAGAGAGAGAGAGAGAGAGAGATGCAAAGCACAAGATTGCCCATCACAAGATAGCCATAGATCATGATTATGCCGGGTGGTTTCTGGCACCACAAAGGTGACGCCCCGCAACGTGCCATTTTTTTTGTTGGCTTTTCTTTCTTGGCTTGGTGAAGGCAGAATCCTCTTTATGTGACTACATAGATCATGTCCTCCATGGCTGATGAGTGCACTTTGTGTGAAGGTTTCAGCACTAAAATGGCCATGCTTTTATCTTCAGGATATATTTCTCTTAATTATAACATGAATAGAGTAAGTTAAAGGAGACATGAACTTAACAAAGGTGATGAATAACCTCATTTGCTTTAAACATAAGGGGGAAACAACTTTGCGTGTCGCTTGCACCATGGACCGCACGAGTGCAGAGCCTGTCACCAATGTTCCCCAAGCATTATGTTACATGAAAATAAAGTGATACAAACTATATAGAAAACATATTCCTTGTTAGTTGCTCATTTGTATGCTATTAAGCAACTATAGTGATTTTGTACTAGCAAGATATGAGTGATCTTTTATGATGCTCTGGTATATATTATCCTGCAACAAAATGGGATGGAGAAATGTGGTAATACCTGTCTATACGGAAGATTGCTTTGAATTATGTTAGTTTACTATATTGATATCTCTCCAGAAGAGAGTCTACAAGAAGCAAAACAAAGTTCCCTTCCCACAAAATCAAATTGCAAATTAACTGCAACTCAAAGACTATTCAAGATGTTTGGCTATGTATAGCTGTAAGATTTTACTGCTATCGTTTAAAGCTTTTCATGTGCTGGTGGGACAAATGAGGCTAACATAACATGGTAATTTTTAATTTAACATTCATTTAGTATCAAAGCCGTAATATAGAACAGATACCATCACGAGAATAACAGAGATATGTCATTGTAGTTGGACCCTTTCATTTTTGTCGCTCGTAGTCATGATTGTTCCTTGTTTGAGAAAGATCATAGAGGACATCATGTAATATTGAAGACTTCAAACAATATACGACAGTTAAACTCATTATGCATGTAGGATTGCAAGGAAATTTTCCCGCTAAATAGATATGGGCATCTCATCTAGTTCAATGATTCAAGTCTCGGTAGGAAGGTCGCACAGAACGCCTGATCGGATGCTGTCCCAATTGTCGGGACATGATTATCCTACCATTATCCCAACATCCTGTTCGGCACATCACGAGATATCTCTGTCCTAATTGTTGGTGCAGGGCAAGACGTCCCCATTCACAAAACAACCAAGACAGCCCTATCTCAAGAGATTTGGAGCTCCGACACTTGGGATTTTGCCCCGTCCAGACATCGCACGGGACATCCTACCGGGACTTAAATCTTTCATCTCTCTGTTCTATGTTATCTCCAAATTGCTGAAAATATTTCCTATATTCAGATATGTTACACCTAGAGATCAATTTTTTCAGTGATTACTGTAGTAGTACGGTCAGTTTGCTGACAAAATTCCACCTCACAGCATAGCTGAGTTCAGACAAGAGAATAATAGCATCTTTTGTGCTTATAATCTGTTTGAATTGTTAAAGTAGCATGATCCTACCGCATCATGTGTGGGCTTATGTTTTATTTTCTACCTATCATGGAGATATTTGCTAATGACCAAGTTTATGAGAAAGAAATATCCTTCAAAACCAAATATAAAGAAGGCATTTTACCAAGTGTGATTAACATGTTCTTAAAATTGTCTTGATTCTGGTCTTCAAAATGATATAGTTACATAGCTTTAAATAGACACAGTAAGTCCCTTCTTAGTGCACATTTACTTTTCCTACAATATTAGCTACAGTGTGTGAACAAGTGTTAGAAAAGCTGCAAATGTGCAAAGATTCCCCTGTTGAGAGCAACACGCTTGAACGCAGGTGCATGGACCAAGTGCTCGAAGGGTTGTGGATGTGTTAGTGATTGTACACACACGAGTGCACCATCCCACTAGCATCTAGTCGTCTACATCACACGCACGTGCAAACATAATAGGGCATGCTTTATTTTTGCAACAGGTAACTACAGTACATAACAAAGAAAAATTTATCTGCATCAAATCTCTACAAAACCTTATCTTCACCTGAACAAGTCTCATGTATGAACATCCTCATAGATGGGATTATGTTCAATTTGGCTCTCTAGCTTGTAATTTATGCCTGGAAAATGAATGCCTAGATTAGACCTGCATTCTTCACATTTTGTCTAGGCTGTCTCAAAGAACCTCCCCAGTTGAATGGGTTTAAAGTACATAACCTGGTCTGGCCACCCCCAACTAGCCTTTTCATTTCATGGCAGGCCCTTCTCTTGTCCACAATTATCTTAGCTAAGAATTTGACACCATGCAGATTTCAGAGGTTGGGTTAAGATCAAGAGATGGTCATCTATGAAGCACAGATACAAATACAAGACATGTATAAACACATTACAGATAGATTGAAATAGGATATTTAATACTAATTTTTTTATATATTTGTAAATGGGCATCTATAAAGTAGAAAGGGTTATCACAAAAGCAGTCAATACTTCGTACAGTATCATAAGCATTGACAAAATCCATCATTTAGTTATAATACAATCCATGTATTATAATCTATACTCCATGAATAACACTGGCATCAGAACTTCTATAATTAAGCATGGACGACTGAAAAATAAACATTCATAAGGGGAAAAAAGAAAAAAAGCCATTTCCTAATCCTCAAATGGATTAGGGGACGTGTGGAGCATATCTGGTAATTATCCAAACAGGATACTTGAGTATGCAACATCTATCCTAGCCATATCTAAATACACGGTTATCAAACTTTGTCAATCCTATCTTGATCCTCAAAGCCAACCCATATAGCAAGGACAAACTCGGTCATGTGTAAGGTGAAACTTTTAAGCAATTCTTAGATGTAACCAACAATGGGCCAATGTGTCTTGCAACATGAACAATACAATCAAGCATACAAGGGTCAATCCTAGAATTCATTAAATATGTTAGGAAAATGACTTTTAAAGAACAGCCATATGCCATTCAATGGAGCAAGGTGTTTAAACTTAGTGATATTATTAATAATCTTAAAGACATTAGATAATATATTACCTCAATGATTCATTTGCTCCATAATGATAATGTGTATGCCAAGAAATATGATACCATCAACACAGAAGACTAAGAGTAAGTTTGCACACATAAAAGGAGAATAAATTAATCTGTTTCTTCATTAAATTTATGACAAAAAAAAATTATAGCGGTTGCAAAAAATCTGCCGCCGCTTATACAAAGAGGGTATTCAACCTATGTTTTCCAGCTACAAGCACATTAGAACTAGAATAATTTTCAATTGACCTGTTGGCTCATTGATGATGTGAATTTTAAGTTCAGTATACAAATCATGGACAGTATGTAACAAGTGGTGCAAGAATTTGACAGCAGCATCAGATCATTAAGAGAGACACCTGTGTTCAAATCCCACATCATGTAAGCTCAAGGAACACGTCCTAATACTCTCTGCACAGCTTTCTTTATGCCATCCTGGTCAAGTGTGGTGGTCAAATACACCTCCCGGACCTGTTACAAAACAAACAGTTGGTTTTCAACTCTTGCTCATGTTCTAAAAACCAAGTGATCACTGATTTGCATAAAATTTTTCGAACACGTTACGTCTATAATCTCAGCAATCATAATATGCTTGAACTCTTACAGCCATTTGAAATTGGGCCAAGAACTGCTAAATTCAGTAAACTGGAAAAGGTTACGAATATACAAAATAAAAGATAATTAATGGAAAAAATTGAGTTCTTATAAACTATTCCAAGACTAACCATTTGCAAGTTTTCAGAATTGTCCTTAAGTAACTTCTAACAGGAAAGAAAGTGTGAAAAAAAAAATGATTACACCATACAGAGTTTGGTTTGCTCATCAAGGAACACCCATAGATATTGGCTCAAAATTTACACATAGTAGATATGTTTAAGCGGAGAGTTGTGGCCGGATATGTGATATAAACAATAAAAGAAGGCCATATATTTATCTGCCTTGACACTAAATAGTAAATGAACTATTATAAATTAGAGAGGAAAAAATATGGCATGTTAAATGTAGCAATTGATCTGACAACCATACATTGATAGTTGCAGCAAGGATTTTCTCAGGACCATATATGACTGACATTAAAGTACTAGCATGTTTTGAATCAAAAGAATGAAGGAAAACTTGACATTCACAGTAAAGAAGAAAAAACCAACCTGTCTTCCAGCTCGAGCAAGTAGGGTGAACTGTTTGTCCTTGGCTGGCATCTGCAAGGGCAAAAAGCATACAAAATGAATCTTCAAAGATGTTTAGATCTTAGCAGAAGGAGAAAAATGCTTCTCTTGATAAAAGTTTCCATCTCACATTTGAGAGCCAAAGTTCCAAGTCCTGTGAGACCACACGCTTCTCCAGTCCTTGCCGCCCAAGTCTTACATCAGTTATGCTGCACAGGGTAGTGGTAAGTTTGCACTTTAAGTATATTTAATGAGGAAAACATGATAACAATCCTCATGCTATTTATTTGGTTTCAAATTATAAATCAAATATGAGAATAAAAGGATGATGACAATATTTATCAATTGTATGTATACCTTTTTCAGGTTCTTTCCGAAGGTCAACAGCAGTTAAGAATTTTGTATTGTATAGTTCTCAACACAATATATTTCTCAATTTCCAAGTAGTACTTGAAAGTTATTTGAAGTATATTCAAAATTTCAACCAAGGTCAGGTAATATATAAGTGTTTCTAGTTCTACATTTGCAATCTAACAACAGAGGACATAACCTAACATTTCTAAATGATGCTATAACTGGAAAAAATGAAGGATAAACAGAGTATCTATCCAACCTATGTTTTTCCATTTCTTTTTTGTGCATAGTGTAGTCTATGGAAAATTTTGTTCCTACACTGATTAACCTTCGCTTTGTCCCTTTTACAAATTTGTAATTTTTCATCTTGCAGATATAGTTGCTAGAACAGATCTACAATGTCCAAAGATCAATAGTTGAGAAAGTAATGATGATGAAATCAGGTCTGATGTAAAACTATAGTATATTTATAGGTAACAGAGTTAGAACACTAAATGAGGCCCTATAAAGAACATGAGCATTGTTGCATTATAAAACAGACCATCAATTATTGGCAGTACTAAGCTTAAACATTCATTTAAGAAAGTACTGGTGCGCAGTCACAGTATGAGTGAGCAGTATGGCGCCCAAAGCAGGAAGCAGGGCAAAATCAGAAGGAAGTTGAAGAATAAAGAGTTGAAGAATGTCAGAAGGAATATAAGAATGATTTTCACAAACTGAACTAAAAGGAACAATATGCAAACATAATAGAATATTAGAAACAACCCTCCCACAGTCTTGAACAGCATCTAGGGGTGTCAGTGGGCCCAACAAGAAGAAAAGAGGACAAAATCCAAACAAAGCAATAAAGGGAAACAATGTCAAGAATAAGAGGTGAGAATCCAAGGAAGGCTATACCCAAAAAGCCTGTCGATGTAGAATAGATGCTTTAACCATTGAACAAGACACGAATACCAAAAGAATGAAAAATAGTAAGGTGATCATAAAAAATATGACACTAATTGAAGTAATTTTAGTAATGCTTTGCAGCACTCAATTGGCAACATGGTTCACCGAGCTGGACCAGTAGGGGACCAGCACGGTTCAGGCTATTAATTCCAAACATGCTGGTTTGCTTAAATCCCTGCTCATGATTTGATCCCCCCCCTTGGGCTTAGGATATTCAAGAGAGCCCCCTGTGTCGCATGCTCGCGAACACCATGCCCCCCCCTTTCCCGCTGCTTGCAATGGTCCGCCCTCTAACCGCCAACATTCAAGGGTCCGGTAAGTCCCCCCCTCCCTCTCTCTCACACACACACTTGCTCGCTTGCACGGGTTAGGGTTTCCCTCACCCTCCCCTTCCCCCCTCGTTTCCTCTCTCTCTCTCTCTCTCTCTCTCTCTCTCTCTCTCTCTCTCTCTCTCTCAAGTTTGGGTTAGGGCTTCCCTTGGCCCTCCTCCTTCTCCCTTCCTCTCCCTCTCTCCCTCTCTCGTTTTCTCCCTCTCTGACTCTCCCTAATTTAGTAGCACAATATGGACCCGTATTGTGCTAAGCCGGTCACTAGCTGGTACACCCTCTAGTACTAGTTCAGCGAACTTTGATTGGCAGTGTTGTATGTCAAAGAAATAGGGTCTGGCGCCACGAAAATTTATTACAAGATTTAGGTGAGGTAGTGATTGCGGTTGTGGTATGATTCATTTCTTTGTGACAGTTACTCACTTATAGCAACAGATGTTGAATCTAGAATAACTTTCTTCTTGAAAAGTAATGAGGTCATCTAGTGAATATGGAAGTACAAAAATAAATTGTTTCAAATATTTTCATGAAAATGAACTCAATAAGATAAAGTGTGATAGTTATCACAACATGAATCTATGTACATAAGGATTTTTAAAACATGAAATTGAAAGAATAGTGAGAAAATACGCAAGATGAGACCAAAAAGTTAGTTATCTCATGTAAAAATAATATGTCGACTGCACCTAATGCAGCCAGTTGGCACTCCTTTCCTAAGTGAAGAGTTCCCCTATTTGACTCGGGATGGTGGGCACTCCCACAATATTTCCTAAAGAGAGAGAGAGAGCATATTCAAATCTCAAAATACCATTATATGTCGTAAGGTAATTAATCTTCACCTATGAATTGGCATATATTTAAGAATAATTTGAGTAGAAAGGTCAGTTTATATCAAGCATGAGAAAATTTGCATAAATATTTTAAAAATCGTTTGAATTAAAAACGTAAGTTGCATATAAACAATAATGTCCCCTATGAACATTAAAGGCTACTTCTAACTAATTTCTCCTGCAAGAAAGCCCTAAAATTCTGTAAATATCTGCATTTCTACTAGTGTACTGTTCAAAAGCAAATTCTTGACATAAATATTTATATCATGCAACAAATCCTTAAGACTTGAGTTTACAGATATGAAACCATACCCATCCTCTTGTAATAGTTCTTTACATATGCTCTCAAGTCCTGGAAGAGGTTCAATGTTCATGTTCGAAGACATGTTGAGAGCATCAGACACTTCCTGGCCTTCCTGTTGACATTTATAATTTATGAGCAATTTTAGTCTGCAAGGAAATCATTATAAAAGCACCGGTTGGAAATTGTGAACATCTATATCCAACAATCTACCTGAGGAATTACTTTGTCCAGTGTCTCCAAAAGAGGATCATCTTCTAACTGCTTGATTGAGAGGGCAATCCTAGACTTTTCTCTGATTTTTAAAGACAAGCAATTGTTACAAGCTACTTACAGGTTAAAAAAAATAGTAATCATCTTTTCTAATAGTAATTCTGATGTAAGTTCCACACTTCTCAAGAGTATTAACTTGAAGAGCAGATGGTCAAACTGCATAAAAGGGATAAATTAGCAACAGTTACATAGCTTATTCACGAGTTAAATTTCTGCCAAATACATGAATCATGTATAAAAAACATATAATTTTCAATTTGTAATGCATTTGCAGATAAAAGATTCCATACAATGCAGTTGTACAAACTACCAAGTATAGTGCGAAAACCTCTATGCGTTCTGTACTGCATAAATTTGAAATATTGATTGAAAGGCAGAGGTGATAGCTTATTTAAACACAGCATTATAAGAATCTCTATCTAGTGGTATACAACAACGTATTTAAGAACAAATATGACTAAGAAACTTAACTGACTAGACTTTCATCTATCTTACCTATCTATATGAATAATTTTGACCCTCACTTGGTCTCCTTCATTAAGAAAATCTCTCACATCTTGAACCAAATCCCAAGAAACCTCAGAGACATGTACAAGTCCAGTGAGATAATAGAAACCTATCCAGGAATATTGTATATCAGACATCAGATGACAAATAAATTTAAAGTGCAGTAGTGTCAATAATTTCATCATGAATTAGTGGTACCATCATGGAAACGTAGATGAACAAATGCACCATAGTCTTCCACTGAACCCACTCTTGCATCAAAAACATCCCCAACCTTGACTTGGCTTGAATACTTTGACCAAATGGCATCCTTTTCAGAGAATATAAGCTTCTTTTCCTCCTCACTTGCTTCGATCACCTACAGAATTGATACAGAATCTTTTCAACACATAGCGAATCAAAATTAATAATTATTAAAAGCATACATAATTTTAAAACATATAAAGTTTGAAGTGAGGGAAGTTTCATTCCACCACATAAATCACTTGTTCAATAATGGTCAAACTTTTGACAGCCACTAATGTCTGCGCTGCTTATGAATTGTATACTTGGAATTAGAAAGAATACCCACCTTCTTTTAAATATGTAATGCTTTGTATATGTGTTTGTTTGATTTATCGTATAAAAGCACCCAAATCAGCTGAAATTTAGTATGTGCATGTTTTGAAATATATAGATCAAGATCAATGAGTTGGATTTGTAAATTATACAACCTATAATATGTTTTCTTATCAGCTAG
Organism: Phoenix dactylifera; assembly: GCF_051530095.1. NCBI lineage: Eukaryota > Viridiplantae > Streptophyta > Magnoliopsida > Arecales > Arecaceae > Phoenix > Phoenix dactylifera. Next base: position 3,121,125 of record NC_143200.1, read on the forward strand.
CTATATTCCTACAATTCGTTTTGTTCAAGCTCGATGCATGAGAAAGAGGCCTTCGAACTAAATGATATTTAGTCTGCAGGCATTTTATATAACGTAGATCATGATCAATTGTGTGCATTTTGATTTTGAGAGGTCCATCACTGATTTTCACTAGGAAGCATTTTATGTCAAATGCTCTCAAAAGAATTCTAGCTTAACCCTATATGTGTGTATTGGTAGTTCTGTAAAAACTCATGTATATTTGGTCATGTAAGAGATGAAACTGAAAACCACTTCAATTTTATATGAGACAGAGCTTTTATATTATCATGGCAGTTGATGCCCCACTGAGCTCAGCATGCAAAATAATGCAAACAAATCATAAAAAGTGTCAAAAAATCAATTAGATATGCTGAAAAGTGTCTGCATCTAGGTTAAATAGTTGAAGCATCTCTACATATAAAAATAAGACATTAAAAATGTTATAAGAACTAGAGAAAAGATAGAAACAAAGGTTTTGAAGTTCTGGCCAATATAAATTGGATTTGGCATGGGCCAACACAAGACCGCCCATTTTTTTAGTTTTCAGCCAGTTCGGCCACACCCAAAACTGGTGAAATTAAAGAGAATTGTACTTTAAATCAGCTTTGCAGACTGTTTAGGCCTTTTTATTTCATTAGGGGATTGTGGGGAATACAGCGGACTGTACAAGTCATGTCCATGTTCCCCACAAACCCATTGTGAAAATAAGACAGGTAGGAGATCGAATTAAAAAACAAGCTTTCTTCCCATACATTTTCATCCCTTGGTGATCCACAAATAATAGTTACACCAAATTCCAGGGAACAGAGCAGACCAAGGAAGCAAAACAAAATAATAATAAATAAATAAATAAATAAATAATGAAAAGTTCAAGAGAACTTCATCTTGGTAAGGAGGCTAAACTCTTTAGTAATTTTTTCAAAAAAAAATGCCAAATATGATGAAAACAAGCAAAAAATTTTGTTTGCTCTGAAATGCTTTGTAGGTTCTGTGAAGACGAGTGCCCATGGAAAGGGTCTGACCGTTTGAGCAATGAAGAAAGAAAAATCTTAAATAGCCCGAACTTAAAGACTTAGCTTGAAAAATAAAAAACCCGTGGATTGGTTTGTTAACATCCCTATCCAAAGAACTTTTGTTAATACTCAAATAGATAAAAATATTTTATAATGTAGTAATAAAATAGACTTACATTTTTTGGGGGTATGGTTTTGTTAATGATCTGCATGACTATCAATTCCACCTCAGGCCTGCTGAACCGTACCGAACCGACCGGTTCGGGGTGTACCAAGCTGGACCAGTAGATTACCGATATGGTTCGGTCCATCAATTCGAAATAGAGGGAGGGGGAGAGGGACAGAGAGACATAGAGGAAGAGAGAGACAGAGAGAGGGAGAGGAAGGAAAGGAGAGGGAGAGAGAGGGGGAGACAGAGACGAAGAGGGAGGGGGGGTGAAGTCGGCAAACCATTTGCGATTTCAATTCAAAATTTTCAAAGAAAATTGTAGGGCATCTCCTGTTTCATTTCAAAACAAGAGAACCCCTAGCCAATGAGATAATGGCTTTCGAGCCCTCTCTCTCTCTCTCTCTCCTCCTGGATCCGTTACGTCCTCTATTACCAGTTTCGTGAACATTGATTCTACCCAAAGAAAAGCATTTTTATTGGCTACTTCTCTAAATATAATTAAATTAGCGCCCCCCACTACCACATTGGCTGTACCTCTTATTCCCCCTATGTTAGTGAGAGGAAATCGAGAAAAGTATTATCAAAACTCAAAAGTGGCTGCGTTCCAATAAAATAAAATAACGTGTGGAGCTTTCCTTCAAAAAGAAAATGTTCTAGAGGAATTTTCAAATCATCACTACATATGCATTCAAGCCTGTTGCTGGAAATTGGACCCGGGGGCCGCCGCGAAGCCGGGGAAGGAGGGGCTTCCGCCGCAGGGGCGGTGATCGACGGCGCGCCGACTGGTGGCGTCCTCCTGGAGGGGCAGAGCTCCGCCGCTGGAAGGGTGGTCGACGATGCGCCGGCTGGTCGCATCCTCCACTGTGGGGTGCAAGTCCTGCAGGAAGAACCGGTGGCCGGGCTCCCCGGCGCCGGCCCTCCGATGCCTAAGTCAGAGGGGGCGAATATGTGGAGAGAGCGGGGAAGAGAGTATGTGGAGAAGACAGAGAGAATATTTGGATAAAATCAAGAGGATCAGTTTCCTCAATTGTCTGTGTTGTTTACTTCTTTCCACCCGGTCTAGGAGGGTTCTCTCCGGCTTCGGGTTTTTCCTCCCGTTTTGGTCCCCCCTCCCTTTTCCCCCCAGGTTTCCTTTTATAGGAGGATTTTTGTTACCTGGGAGGTGACAGGAGGTTTGTCCTGTTTTGTAATAATTGGGCACGATTTGGCCCATTAAGGGCGTGGTGGAAAATAAGGCCGAATCAGACCGGAACCAGGGAGTTGTCACGGTCGATCGGACCTGTTGGGGTGGTTGAACCGCCGGCCGTGGTGGGCCTGGGGTCCGTGGATGGTAAGTGCATTTATTATCAAGTGAACCGGCGGTCAGGGAGAGCCATACGCTTTGATGGTTCAGTGATCCGGAGATCGCCTTGAGCCGTGTTCATTAAATGACTGAATGCATCGGAGACTTGAGGGGGTCTCATGCATTAATGGCAGGTCGTGCCGAATACCTGCGGAGATCTTATGCCTTGATGGCTTGGAGATAGCGGCAGGTTGTAGTGGAGTTGTCAGGTCCCTTAGAGGGTTAGGTGGAAATTGGATATTTGGCTAAGGCATGGGCTTGGCCTGCTGTGCTCGGCCTTCTGGTCTCGGCTCTCTGGTCTCGGCTCTCTGGTCTCGGCCTTCTGGTCTCGGCTCTCTGGTCTCGGCTCTCTGGTCTATGAGCTCGAGAGCGGAAGAGCTCGATCACTTAGGATGAGCTCGAGAGCGGAAGAGCCTGATCACTTAGGATGAGCTCGAGAGCGGAAGAGCTCGATCACTTAGGATGAGCTCGAGAGCGGAAGAGCCCGATCACTTAGGATGAGCTCGAGAGCGGAAGAGCCCGATCACTTAGGATGAGCTCGAGAGCGGAAGAGCCCGATCACTTAGGATGAGCTCGAGAGCGGAAGAGCCCGATCACTTAGGATGAGCTCGAGAGCGGAAGAGCCCGATCACTTAGGATGAGCTCGAGAGCGGAAGAGCTCCATCACTTAGGATGAGCTCGAGCTTGCTGATGGATTTGGGTGCTATAATTACATTTGTGGAGTGGTCCATTTTTCCACCAACACTACCCCCCGACTTCCGAGTCCGAGCTGCTTTTTGGCTCGGGCGAAGGAAGTAGTTCAGTCATCGATCGTCCTGGTGCTGTGAGCGTTCTTACACCAAGGCGACTGAAGACGCTTTTTCTGCTCGGAGTCCGTTCTTTGGGGACGTCGGCAGAGAAGAATCCAAGTAAAGATAAATGAGAATGTAAAGACATTAAATGAATGGGTACCTTGTACCGTGTGCGTCCTTGCGCCGAGGCGACTGAAGACGCTTCTCTGCTCGGACTCCGTTCTTTGGGGACGTCGGCAGAAAAAAGTCCAAGAATAAAATAATGTAAAGACATTAAATAAATGGGTACCTGGTACCAAGTGCGTCCCTGCGCCGAGGCGACTGAAGGCGCTCCTCTGCTCGGAGTCCGTTCTTTGGGGACGTCGGCAGAGAAATCCAAGAATAGAGAATGAGCCGAGCTTGTTGGGCCAATGAAGACCACATCCCAACGTATTGGTTCAGCCCGATAAATCGGGGCATCTCGACGTCTCGAGGCATCCCGGCCGAGGCCGGGGTAGGAACACGAGCCGAGCTCGTCCGGTCAGAGAGGACCGCTACTCATAGCCGATGGAGCACGAGCCGAGCTCGTCGGTGGAAGCCGATGGAGAACGAGCCGAGCTCGTCTGGTCAGAGAGGACCGCAACTCATCTCGACGTCTCGAGCTTCCCTATAGCCGGGGCCTCCCGACGTCTCGGGGCATCCCGACGGATCGGGGCATCCCGACGTCTCGGGGCATCCCGACCGTGGTCAGGGTAGGCGAACGAGCCGAGCTCGTCTGGTCAGAGAGGACCGCAACTCATAGTCGGGGAGCACGACCCGAGCTCGACGGTAGAAGCCGATGGAGAACGAGCCGAGCTCGTCTGGTCACTTAAGACCGCACCCCGACGTCTCGGGCCATCCCGACGAATCGGGGCATCCCGTTGTGGCAGGGCATCCCAATATATTGGGGCATCCTGACCGTGGTCAGGGTAGGAGAACGAGCCGAGCTCGTTGGCTAACCTGAAAATAGATAAAATATTGAATTTATTTGAAGCCAAAGTGGCGTCCTGTACCTTTTGGAGATATTTTGATAGCTCTCGAGCTTCGAAGTCCCTCAGGACTTGGTTCGGCACCGGCCTTCTTTGGCTTGATTTTTTAGGTGTTTTGCGCTCGGGTTTCTGAGCTCGGTCTGCATGAGCTCGGCGGAGGCTTCAGTGATGGCGACGCTCTGAAAGGGGAGCAATGTCGCGGGCGCCGTCCCAAGGACTTACGCCCGTAAGGAGGGAGTACATGCTGGTTTCTTGCTTGCTGCCGGAAGACAGAAGACTTGGAAGGATAATGGGATTTAATGGGGCTGTACCCTTTGTCACAGAGGCTTACAATCCCATTTTAAAGCTCCATAACTCTCCTTCTCCAGACCTCAGCTTTTATTTCTCTTTCCCCCCAACTCGTTGACGTGAGACTTGGACTACTACTTCTCACTGGTTGCCCCCACATACGTCGTTGCAGCGGGAGCCATGCCTGATTCGAGATGGCTCGGGAGTCAGGAGAAAGTTTCTTCCTCTGCTTAACATGATTCCGTGGAGGCGGCACAGGAGGGGCCTCCACTTGTTGCAGGCTTTGGGCTGCAAATAGCTAGCGCTTGGACTTGCTGCACAAGCGCATCGAAGTGCTCGAGTTGGACTTGTGGAACTTGATCTACCGGAGATCTTGATGGTGAATTTTGGACTGAGCGTTTGGGACTTGGAGCATGATACTCGAAGGAGAAACCCGCTTGTAGGGGGCTCCGGTTGAACTGGAGCCGGAGGAGGCGGTGCCGTTGGGATGCCCCTGGGTTGCAAGCTTTGGACAGCGGTAGCCAAGGCTTGCACTTGTTGCACCAGGGCATCAAACTGCTCCGGCCGAACTTGATGAACTGACTCAGCCGGAGGTGGTGAGTTCCGGACGGAATGCTCAGGACTGGGTGGAGGACGTCGAGAGGCATTGGAAGCCCCTTTGCTTCTTAGCTTCATGGCAGCGAACTCGGGCCCTTCCTCTAGCGCCAACTGTTGCTGGAAATTGGACCCGGGGGCCGCCGCGAAGCCGGGGAAGGAGGGGCTTCCGCCGCAGGGGCGGTGATCGACGGCGCGCCGACTGGTGGCGTCCTCCTGGAGGGGCAGAGCTCCGCCGCTGGAAGGGTGGTCGACGGTGCGCCGGCTGGTCGCGTCCTCCACTGTGGGGTGCGAGTCCTGCAGGAAGAACCGGTGGCCGGGCTCTCCGGCGCCGGCCCTCCGATGCCTAAGTCAGAGGGGGCGAATATGTGGAGAGAGCGGGGAAGAGAGTATGTGGAGAAGACAGAGAGAATATTTGGATAAAATCAAGAGGATCAGTTTTCTCAATTGTCTGTGTTGTTTACTTCTTTCCACCCGGTCTAGGAGGGTTCTCTCCGGCTTCGGATTTTTCCTCCCGTTTTGGTCCCCCCTCCCTTTTCCCCCCAGGTTTCCTTTTATAGGAGGATTTTTGTTACCTGGGAGGTGACAGGAGGTTTGTCCTGTTTTGTAATAATTGGGCACGATTTGGCCCATTAATGGCGTGGTGGAAAATAAGGCCGAATCAGACCGGAACCAGGGAGTTGTCACGGTCGATCGGACCTGTTGGGGTGGTTGAACCGCCGGCCGTGGTGGGCCTGGGGTCCGTGGATGGTAAGTGCATTTATTACCAAGTGAACCGGCGGTCAGGGAGAGCCATACGCTTTGATGGTTCAGTGATCCGGAGATCGCCTTGAGCCGTGTTCATTAAATGACTGAATGCATCGGAGACTTGAGGGGGTCTCATGCATTAATGGCAGGTCGTGCCGAATACCTGCGGAGATCTTATGCCTTGATGGCTTGGAGATAGCGGCAGGTTGTAGTGAAGTTGTCAGGTCCCTTAGAGGGTTAGGTGGAAATTGGATATTTGGCTAAGGCATGGGCTTGGCCTGCTGTGCTCGGCCTTCTGGTCTCGGCTCTCTGGTCTCGGCTCTCTGGTCTATGAGCTCGAGAGCGGAAGAGCCCGATCACTTAGGATGAGCTCGAGAGCGGAAGAGCCCGATCACTTAGGATGAGCTCGAGAACGGAAGAGCTCGATCACTTAGGATGAGCTCGAGAGCGGAAGAGCCCGATCACTTAGGATGAGCTCGAGAGCGGAAGAGCTCAATCACTTAGGATGAGCTCGAGCTTGCTGATGGATTTGGGTGCTATAATTACATTTGTGGGGTGGTCCATTTTTCCACCAACAAAGCCAATCATAATCAGGTAAGACTTCCCATGAGACACTTGCACTAGTGACCGAACTAGTGGGCTTATGTGGTGAAGATCAAGGATGTTATCAGGTCAATTATATCTCATTACCTCCTAATCTAAACTAAGATGCATTAGAGGGTCCATTCTAGATTTTGACATAGAACATACCCATCCAAGAACTAGGTCAGATTCTGGTCCAGGTGGGAGAGAGGTAGGTCAGATTTCAGAAGTTGCACCAGTCTACAAGTCGGATCCATGTAATATTAAGACCTTTACTTGGCATGGTTTGAAATGAGGCATGGATTGTGTCCAGGCCAAGTCCCAAATAGGTGCCAATACTTGGTATGTCTGATTCCTTTCATGCTATCAAAATAATTTATTCGGTATATCTTCAAAGTCTAATTGGTTAATGCTAAAAGAATCGTGGAAGGAATGAAAGTGTATACATATATCATATGTATTATATACATATTAAGTAAACAATCAGGTCCAGGTGTGCCGGGTTGGGTCAGCTCAGGTTCATAAAAATCAGTCTTATACTCTAATGTGAGGTTTAAAGTATCGGTATTAGTACCTATACTGGTAACTTGCTGTGCATTATGGACTAATACAGTATGATATTTTATGGACATATACTATACCTCTTGGTGTCAGGACAATAAAAGAGAGGTCAAAACCACATGTCAGTATGGTACCAATACAAGGAGAGTACTGATGCCCGCACCTTACCAATACAATCCGGTACAGCTCATACTAGTTATGTAACTGATCATATACTCTTATGCTGTTCTCTAGTTCATTAATGCTTAATTAGGTGGTTTTGGGTATTGCTAAGTAGACTAGAAGAAATATGTGACGCTAAGGTCCACCGTACCGGTACCGAACCGGTACGCAGTCTCATACTACACTGATACTCGGTATGTCTCGCCGTCTTGTACCATATAATGTACCGACATTGCAATAGGATGGTACCGGTATGAGGTCCAGTACCGAGACAATGAACCTTGTGTGATATTATGCTTAATATAATAACATGTTCAGCTTAAAACTACCAAAAACTCTGCAAATCCTAAATAACTCAAAATACAGCTACGAGATTTCAAATAACTTGTCTCTTCTTTCCTTTTTGGGAATTTTCTGAATTTTTGATCAAAACCTACAAATCAAAGTAAAATTCTCTAAACCAATATTGACTAAAACTAAGTTCTAAAACTAGGAGAAGACGTGCAAATACTTGCTTGCTTTTGTATCGTACATCTTTGTAAATATGTTAAAATTGGCAAGATGTAATACAATTGACATGCCATTAAAAATGCAATTGGTTGGCAGTTCTGTGCATAGACTTTCATTTAGAAACTTCTAGCATACCAGAATCATCTTTCGATTTTACCTATTTCAGTCCCTTCTCATCAATTTGCATTGCAACATTTGTGCATGACTTATCTTGGCATCCTTTGAAGCCAATTTCATGGAATTCACTCTATGTAACCATTCCATCCTCCTGGCATTGATAGAATTCTTTTGCTGTTATCATCAAACTGGCATGCATCTTACAGCAACATGAACCAAACTTGCTAAAAAGATATTTCATCAACATCAGTCGGCTAAACCTATTTTACTGATACTACTACATGAATTCCTCATCTGTTTCCATTACAGTTGTTCCTACTAACAGTTATATATATATATTCACACCATTTCTAAAACTCTTTTTTACAATTCTCTTCTTGATTGACATGACATCTTAGAGCACTGCTATCATGTGTCACATAGCCTGAGCAGCACCTCCCATGTCTGCTTAGATATTTCTTTGGTCTCTTCATGCTTTATCATGCTGGTGCCTTTGAGTGTATTTATCCTTAAACAGGTTCATGACTAAACACAAATCACATGATTATGGTACCATTTGTTCAAGCCAACCTGTTGCCATTTTCAAGCCCTTCAGAGAGCAATTTAGATGGTTCTTGATTTCATGTATTCTGAGACACTCTTACGCCATATTCTTATGCTACTGAAGCATATACATGGTCACAACCATATGCATAGTTAGAATAATATGAAGTATGAAGTGAGATAATAAAGATAATGAACTATTTTATTTAGTTCAAGCATCAAATTAATTACCTTCACAGCAACAGATGAACCTACTAGATCCTTTGCTATATCCTGTATGTTTCTCGGGGGATCTACATGCAAAAATAGACATTAGGAAGTAATGTCAAGACGGTGAGTATCAACAAATGATACACATATTACATGTCTTGCAATAAAACATAGAAAGCAAGGAAACCCAACCAGTCAAGAATCAATATTTTCAACCAGCACTACCTTTTCTTTTTCAAAATGCAAATGAATGTTGAAAGCATAAAAGAATAGTTTATCAAGAAATGGAATAGGATGACCAATTCTTCAAGAACTTCTAAAAGAACCCAGTTAATCTGAATGAATTCAACATGGTTTTGTTGGAGCAGCACATTGGCCCATACAACGCCACAGCTGATGCAGCTGCCCAAACTAGACATTTTCTCAATCCCTCTTTAAATTCATGGATTCAATGGCATAAATTTTACTTAAATGTCTTCTGAAAGTACAGAACAAGGACCCTACACTCAAGCATGACTGAGGAAGAACTAAAAAAATTTATGATAGTGAAACTAGAATTGATTTAACAAAAATATACACTAGAGTAAATAAATAAACTGCCTCAATGTCATTGACATGATACATGCATATGTTTTCTTAATCAGCCCATACTTGTGGCAGTTGATCTGTGACAACCCATGTTGTACAGGCCATTCTATCAGAATGTATCACAGTGCTATACTACATTACAAGCCAGGATTACTCATTTTTTCAAGATAATTCCTCAAACCTCAAGAAGCCATTTTCCAAGCAAAATTAAAATAGGCAAATACAAATATGGAAAAGAGGCAAAAGATGAATCACAGATTGATCCAGATTCCAAGATATCAGCATGGCTTTTGGGAATTCTTTTTAATTTTGATTCTAGCAAAGAACTTTGGAGATTAACTTTCATCCAACCATATACTTGAATCGCAGATGGGCTGAAGGAGTTTCTAGTGATATAATTTGTTCATTTAAGGGTAGGCCTTGGCGCAATGGGTACAGTTGCTCCATTGTGACCTGATTATAAGGTTGCATACATCTGAAGTGCCCAGAGCCTGGTGTTGGGATGCCCTTCTTTTGTAGAATCTTATGTAATTTGATGGATTACCAACTGATCATTCATATCACTTGTACCTTTCACATGAAATATCATTTGACTATTTTATATTAGAATATTAGATTTCCACTTTAAAATGTAAAGCCTTGCCTCTGATTGAATTTCTAATCTTATATAATGCTAGTTTATGCTACTTTGTGGACTGGAATTTTTTAGCAGTATAAAACAAAAGAAGAAATCCAAATAAGCCTCCTGTAGAACTCTCTCAATAATCTTCTTCCTCCGCCATTTATGCCAACTTCAGGAGTTATTTATGTGGAAGGTTGTCCAATTCAGAATCAAGTGTGATCGCCACAATAACTTTCATATGCATATAATTCACAAATTCACATAAAAACATATTTTACATGTCAAATAAATAAGCAAGTTATTCTATGGCATTAAGTATCTAATGCATCTTTAGTTCTCCTAATATCTGAAGACACATGTTAAACCAACAGAGATCAAATTATCAGGGTATATCCTTACCCTTAACTAAACCAGATATTGTCAAAAGCTTCATGAGGTTAAGATCAAACAGAAACTAAAAATTAGCATGATAGGTGTGATCATATACATAGATCCAATTATAGCATGTACGTCCTATTACGTAGTTGATATAACAACGTATATAATATTAGCTTGAAATGGTGTCATATTCTATGGAAATGTTGTCCTTTCTGAATATCTAATGAAAATTATGCTGTTCCAAATATCTAATTGGAGCATCCCAACAGCCACTAAGTGATATACAATAAGAATAATATCCACCATTGGTGTACATTGTATCATGACCATGTTTTCTTCATTTAGATTTCTGATACACGCATGATTGTTGATAACTATTCTTATCAATATGATGTCTGATTTCATTAATTCTCCTCAGACAGGCAATGAATGGGGAAAGAACTTTTGTTGTACTACATTTCATCCAACATTTAAGAGGTTCTTGCAACTCAGTGATATGATCTCCATGCCAACAAAGCAATGCTGTAAGAGCATTATAGACGCTTCAACATTTTACATGTCAAAGAACTTGCTGGTAATTATTTTGGGAAAAAAGAAGAGGAAACTATGCTTGCACAAATATTACTATTTCCTTAGCATAAGAGATGTAAAATAATAAATTCTAAGTAAGAAACCAATTCCTGCCAACAAAAAACATGGTCAAAAAAGTACCTTTACATGAATGTGATGGACTCAGCAGTGGGTATGGAAGAAAGCCGAGAAGTGAATAAAATCGAATCAGCAAGCCCCCATTGTTGAATCCTTCAATCCGTCCATCAAAGATGATGCCACTGTCTTTGTATGCCCTTGCCGCCCTCCAATCAGCAGACCTCTACTTCTTCACAGAGACAAAGTATGAGACAATATGTATGTATGAAGGAAGAATTTGTAGTCACACAAATCTTGAGATATGTTTGTAATTATGCATGAAAAATTATATGAAGCATTCAAGCATTGTAGATTCCCTAAATGGGACCACAGCTCAGCCATGATCCCATGTATAACCTTTCGGTAGTCATAGAGCATAATGGGAAACCCACAAAATAGTAAATCAGATTTAGAAAATATTGCAGAATTATAAAAACAAAAGGATTTGAGGGAGAGGGGGCTTGTGAGAGTTAATTTATACATTTTAATAGTTAATGGCCAACCACCTTCTTACTAAGTGTCATAGGCAACCACATACGACAATTGCCTATCAAACAATCAGCACTAACATATGTACTAATTTGGTCATGATAACATGTGCAGCCATATCAAATTTCACCCAAACAGGGTGCTCCCCATCCTTTCCCAACATGGAATGGAATGGAATGGGATGGACTAATAACTTGTGATCTTTATGTGATCATTAAAGAAGAACACAAGAACACCTAAAATATCAAAGAAAACTATTGCTGATAAGGTCTCTAAAAAGGCATTCTAGAGGTCATACATTTTCCTAACTCACAGAGGCATGTGATTAATTTGAAATCCTATCGTTCTACATTCTTCCTCTCGATATTGGAAAGACAAAATGTGCATGTGCCACCAATATGAATCCAGTTTCACCCATGTGCTGGTGCCAGGCTGTAACAAGACCATTTTGCTCTAGCACAAATGGCAAGATATTCTATTGGTACTACCACTATTTCGTCAAAATGTTTTTGAAATATTTAACTAGTGCACGCCATGAGACCATTAGTCTAAAACATTTTAATTTTTTTTTATTACTCACACCTTCTGCAGATGATCTGAAAGAAAGAAATGTATTGTAAACATTGAACCAATTAGATAATAGGTAAAACCATGAGTATCAACTATAGTCATTAGTAAAGCCATCATAACATTGCAAGCCTTTAATTGAAGCAACAAATCACGGACTCCATCCATCTGAGCAGATAAGTTGAGTCGGAGGATTAGCAATGGAGTATAATAGAGGACATGACAATTCATAACTCTTACTCCTTATCTTAGATAACACACACTGATTGAAATTTCACAGATCCAAGAAACTCTGCATCCAAGGACAACAAAATGTATCTGTATGCACCTAATTTGTCACGAATCTTTGCAATCCGTCCAAACCTCAGTTGGGCAATTAAGCAATTACAATCCATACAAAAGTAGGGATACTAAATTTTTAGTATGTAGCAAACCATTGTTTAAATTTTAGATGCAAACCAATATCATTGCCTACATGTGAGACCAAGAGGTGGATAATTCGAAGGAGGAGGAGAAGGATGTGACGAAGACTGTACCCGAGCTTGGCGGGCGTCTTCATCGGCGGTCTTTGAGCCCTCGCCAGAGGCTTCCTCCTGATCGACGCTGCTGCCGGAGGACACGAGCCTCGCCGTGCACGAGGATCTTGCCGAGGAGAGCCTCCTGCGAGACGAGAGGCGGCACCCAGATGGAGTCACCGGGGTCGCGACGGAGGGGTTGGAGGAGCCATTGATGCCATAGAGGCGCGAGATGAGTGAGAGACCGCCGACTGCCGCGAACATTGAGAGAAAGAGAGAGAGGCTTGAAAGTGTTTGTAATTTGTTTTATTTTTAGACACAGGAGAAGGGGATGGGGAAGGGAAAGGATATGCTCCGGAGGTATGTAATGGCTCCATAAAGTTGAAGCTTTTGAAAGATTTTTTGGCGTCGAGATAGGGGATGGAGGCTTTTAGGCCGTTCCAAGTGTCTTCTTGTATGCCCACAAAGTTGGCGGCGCGCCAAATAAAAGCCGAGTTTTTTTTTTTTTTTTTGCTATAAAAAAAGGGATTGGGGAGGAAGGGATCAGCCTACCCCCACGTAGCAGCTCCCACTGAAGGAAGGGATCAGCCTACCCCCACGTAGCAGTTTCCACTGGGCTCCCGCCCCGCCAGGAGAATGTTCGATACGGATGGACACTGTCTTACTCACACCCTATCTATCCGAAGGTGAGTACGTCACACCTGACATTACCAAGCTACAAGTAAAAGAAAAGCATAACCGCCAACGAGCTAACCGGACGTGAGGCATCCGGTCTCCGAATTTAATCGACGCCCGTGCGTTTTGAACCCGGATAACTCGAACAAAATTATCGCCCCCTTACCATCAAGCTACCATCTTGGTGGTAAAGCCGAGTTTCTTTGAAACACAACTCACCCCTAAATATATACCTAGGTGGTGAGATTGCTCAATTTAGGGTACATTTATTAAAAAAAGAAAAAAAAAAAGGCCAAAAGATGGGTAGATACGCATGTATCATATGTATGGCTTCTTATGAGTCTACTGCTTTTTATAGCTTAATTTAGGTAAAGAGTTGGCAACTTGTCAGTATAATTTTAGCAGAGTAAATGTGCATGACATTGAATCATGCTACCCCCACGTAGCAGCTTCCACTGGGCTCCCACCCCGCCAGGAGAATGTTCGATACGGATGGACACTGTCTTACTCACACCCTATCTATCCGAAGGTGAGTACGTCACACCTGACATTACCAAGCTACAAGTAAAAGAAAAGCATAACCGCCAACGAGCTAACCGGACGTGAGGCATCCGGTCTCCGAATTTAATCGACGCCCGTGCGTTTTGAACCCGGACAACTCGAACAAAATTATCGCCCCCTTACCATCAGGATACCATCTTGGTGGTAAAGCCGAGTTTCTTTGAAACACAACTCACCCCTAAATATATACCTAGGTGGTGAGATTGCTCAATTTAGGGTACATTTATTAAAAAAAGAAAAAAAACAAAAAAAAAAAGACCAAAAGATGGGTAGATACGCATGTATCATATGTATGGCTTCTTATGAGTCTACTGCTTTTTATAGCTTAATTTAGGTAAAGAGTTGGCAACTTGTCAGTATAATTTTGGCAGAGTAAATGTGCATGACATTGAATCATGCTACTTTCAATGCATATGATTAGTTAGTTAACGATATTTAAAGATAATGACATTGATTATTAAAGTAATGATATATATATATATATATATATATATATATATATATATATATATATATATATATATATATATATATATATATATATATATATATATATATATATATATATATATATATAGGTGCATGTGAATTTTTCAACTTATCATCGACAATATTACTATTTCATCTACCAAAGATATAAAGAATAGCATACATTTCACTTATTTTGCTTTGGACACAAATCTAAATGCAACTTGGTCCATACCTAAAGGCATTAGGCTGGATTCGGATCGTGCTTTGACTTGACCTAGTCTAAATGACTCAATAAATCTAAAATGTTTACCATTGAAATGTCCCATTTCAAATCAATTAGCCAATGAGCCATATTCAGGTCTAAAATCATGATGCAGAAAGGTGTCCTTCCGTGAACAATATAGCCCCGGTCCCAACTTCGTTTCCATATCTCTCGCTCGCTCTCTCGTCGTGTTTCTTGATCCAATAGACGATGGACAGCGTCCCGGGCCCCTCCGCCCAATCCGCCCGCCGGCGACGTCTAAATCCCAGCCCTAAACCCCTCATCCCCGACGCCCCCACGGGCCCTCCCATCGCCGCCTCCCCAGGCTCTCCAGGTCGTCGGGGGCCACCTCAAGAACCCAGCCCGCAACCCCGGATCTCTGCCACCCCCGCCTTCGCCGCCTTCCCGGACCCTCCATCTCGTCATCGACTACCTCAAGAACCCAGCCCACAGCCCCCGATATCCGCCACCCCCGCAGCGGCCGCAGCCGCCGTCTCCCCGGGCCCTACTATCTCCACCACCCCTACAGCAGCCGTTGCCGCCCCACCGGGCCCTCCAGGTTGTCGTGGGTCCCCTCAAGAACCCAGGCCCCGACCCCCGATCTCTACCACCCCCGCCTTCGCCGCCTCCCCGGACCCTCCAGCTCGTCCTCGACCACCTCAAGAACCCAGCCCACAACCCCCGATATCCGCCGCCACCACCGCAGCCGCCGCCGCCTCCCCGGGCGCTCCAGGCCTCCAGCCACCTCGGAATCCCATCCCGCAAACCCCGGCAGCCTTTTCAGACCCGGTGACTCTCTTGATCAAGGAATGGGCGGACTGCCGTGCACTGTTTTCGCCCGGGGGTGCTAAGATCGTCGCCATCATTTCAAAGAATTTTTCTCAACGCGATCTCCCTCTCTTAGAGGAGTTGATGAACGAGGAGTTGGCCAGGCCGCAGGAACTCCAGGATTTTGTGGTCGCCAACCCTGAAATCATTCCTGAGCTACGGACGAAAAGGGCGAGGCTTCTCGCGATGCTCCGGGCTGGCTCTAAAAGTCTTCATCAGCCACCTCATCAACCTAGACCACAACCCCGGATCTCCGCCGTCCCTGCAGCCGCCGCCGCCTTCCAGGGCCCTCCAGGTCTTCGTGGGCCCCCTCGACAACCCAGCCCCCAACCCGTGATCTCCGCCATCCTCGCAGCCTTCGCCACCTCCCCAGACACTCAAATCCTCCAGCCACCTCCGGATCTCATGCCGCTATCGCCGCCAAGCCCTTCCGACCCGCCGGACCGCGCGGGAGCTCGACAGCAAGATCACAGAGTGCAATAAGCTCGTCTGTCAAATGAAAGAGATAAAGGGCAACATCCAGTCCGTAGATGGTCACCCTCTCGCCGGCACCGATCGCCAGATCAAAATCGTGGCCGGCTTCATCGGGTCCCTTCATCGGGCGCGCCTGGACTTGCAGCGTAAGCACCGGATCTAGGTTGCGGTTGGTGAGGTTATCTCTCTCTTTGCCAGCAATGTGACGTGTTCTTGTTTGATTTCTCGATGCATTTTGGGCTCGAGTTTTTGTTTGATTTCTTGCCTAGGCTTTAGTTTCTTCTTTTATTATTTGGTTTTACTGTTCTATTTTAAGGTTTGAATTTTATTTTATTCTTGGATGTTTAAATCTGCCCGCTATCAACGGAAGCACTGAAGACAACATTTCTTGTTAGCTTTTTGAAATGCTTAGATCCAATACCCTTGACCTCAGCACAGACCTTCCCGCTGGAGTGGCTGATATTGTGGGAATAAAGGGTCTCGGACTTAGTCCCACATCAACTGAATAGCAAAAAAGTTTGTGCCTTAAATGAAGGGCTCAATTACCCTTTCCTCATGAGGCGCATTTTAAAGGGTAAAACCGTGAGAGGAGTAAGCTGCTCACAACAGACGTCGCGCGATACGTACGCACTTTTCCAAAGCGGACAATACCTTCTGTAGGAAAGTAGTCTTCTTTTCCTGTTCCGGTTCGGTGGGGGCTAAGGTCTAAGGTCGGGGAACCCCGACCCCAACAATTCTGTATCCAATTTCTGTCAACATTATTTCCTCCAATTCTTTTGGATATTTTTTATTGCTATTTCATCTGATTAGTATTTTACTTTGGAGGAGATAATTTTTGGTTTATTATTATATGTAATTCAAGATTTTGAGATTACATTTGATATTTATCTAAACATAGATGTATTTAAATATAAATTCTTATGACTCCTAAATAAATTAGTTTTCTAAACAGATATGATTTAGTTTTTATCTTTATTTTCCTCTTCTTTCTTAAAATTCTACTATACACCTTCAATTATTTCTCAGGTGGTATCTCAAAAAGAAGAAACAAATAAGTATGCATCCAATGAAAAGATATAGATGGATTATGTCAACCGGCGGATATGGATTATGTAAACCGATTCATCTAATGAAAGGATAAACACATTTGTCTCTCTAAACACATGCCTCTCCTGAACAACCATCCTGTCACACCCCATGACCCGGATATCTCTTACCAATGGACGGTAATTGCCTACCCCGCCTGAAGCCTGTGAAAGCTATCCAATGACCGTCGCGGAGTCGCCTTCCAAGAGAACATCTCTAGCCTGCAATGCACGACACACATACCTCAAACCTGCCCAGACTGCCCTCAGCTCCGCCCTTGGCACCGATATATCAAAAAGCTGGGAACCCCTGGCAGTAATCACCATGGAGTCCGGGCCCCTGACAACAAAGCCCGCACCTCCCCTCTCACCGCCCTGCAAGACGGAACCATCGAAGTTAACATTGAGGAAACTCAGGGTTGGGGGCTCCCATGTGAAAAACACCATGCGGGGCGCTTCATGAGCATATGTAGAGCCCCAAGTATCCCGAGTTATTAAGGGTCCATCCGAGTGGGTCGCCTGAAAGACCTCCATCGCCAAAAGTCGCGCTCTCTCCACCACCACCCCCGAAGGAAGAACAGTCTCTCCAAACGTCAAAGCGTTCTTCGCAAGCCAGATCTGGTAGGCAGTATAAGTCGCCCGCACCGCCACCGGCCTGGACTGCGAGGACCCGACCAGACGTCCAAGTACTTGCAGGAAGGAAGCAATATGACAGCAGACCTCCATGGGAAACTCCGCCATCCTCCTGACCTCCTCAGCCCGATGGATTGAAAAGAGAAAAGGTGAATAAGCAAAGAGAAAAGAAAGGGAAGAGAGAGATAGAAGATGGAGCTTTTACTCTTTCTTAGACTTGGTAGCACGGAACCACAAATATGTCAAGACATGATTGATCCACTATCGAAGCGGCCCATAAAGGCCTCAAAGGCTCTTAGTGGCGCCTCATAAAGGCCAGCCAACACGTGCGCGTTAAATATCCATTTTGTATATGTAACAATTCCAAATCAAATATGAAATTATATGTAACGATTCCAAATCAAATATTAAACTGAACTTGATCTGTAACACTTTTGTTACAAATCGAAATCAATTTCAAATTTTATATTTAATTTGGGTATGTGGCAAAATGTGCCTGCCCTCATATACGTCACGCCCGTACAGGTGCATGACATGATCAGCCAACCCGAGCGCACGAGTATGGTCACCAGCCTACTATCCTTCAAGATCAACTTGGACTAGAAAGAACAGGACAAGAATACTTACATTTACACTTCAAATATGGAACTAAATTAAAATCAAAAATTTAATAAGCTACTTAAATAAGCAACTAAATTGCATTTACACTTTCTTCTGGAATAAGAATGAATTAACATTTTATTTTAAAACTTTGCATAAAGGAAATTCAAAAATTTCCAGCACATATATCGGGTTGATTGATGGTAGGTTGATTCAGAATTTTCATGGAAATCAAATAAGTGATAGCTTAAAAAATAGAGGGTGGAAAATGGAAATGCGTGATTCCTAGTCACAGAAATTTCCATCGTATGACAAACTGCTTTTCTCTCGCGCCCGGCGACCGTTGGCTCATCTGCTACACAGATCTCAAAGCAATCTGAACTCCGTTATTCATCGCCTGCATAGATCTCAGGACGAGCAATGGATGATCTGAGAGCAGAGCATGATATCTATTTCACTGTCAGTGCGCTCTGAGCGCCAAAAACAAGTTCGTTTCTCTCTCGCTCGCTCGCTCGCTCTCCCGGGAGTGTTTCTTGATCCGGTAAGCGATGCGCAGCCCTCCCACACGGCGGCGATGTCTACATGCCGACTCTCAACCCCTCACCCCTCCCACCCCCGCGCCCAGCGCCTCCTCCCCGGGCTCTCCAGGTCAAGAACCCAGCCCGCAACCCCCGACCTTTGCCGCCTTCGCCGCCTCCCCGAGCCCTCCAGGTCGTCGTCAACCCCCTGATCAAGAACCCAGCCCGCAACCCCCGACCTTTGCCGCCTTCGCCGCCTCCCCGATCCCTCCAGGTCGTCGTCAACCACCTCAAGAACCCAGCCCGCAACCCCCGACCTTTGCCGCCTTCGCCACCGCCGCAGTCGCCGCACCGGCCCATCCAGGTCTTCGTGGGCCACCTCAAGAATCCTGGCACCTATCCTCGATCTCTGCCACCTCCGTCTTCGCCGGCTTCATCTGCCCTCATCATCGGGCACCTCAAGAACCCAGCCCACAACCACCGAACTCCGCCGCTCCTATAGTCGTCGCCGGGGCCTCCCCGGGCCCTCTAGGCCTCTGGCGACCTCGGAATCCCATCCCGCAAACCCAGACAGCCGCTTCGGACCCGCTGATTCTCGTAATCGAGGAAAAGGAGGACTTGCTTCCACTGCTTTCGCTCGGGAGTGCTAAGTTCGTCGCCATCATCTCTGATAACTTTCCTATACGCCATGTCGATCTCTTAGAGGCGACAATCGCGTTGGAGTCGCAGAAGCCGCAGGAATTCCAGAGATTCGTGGTCGCCAACCCTGAAATATTTTGCCAGCTACAGAAGCAAAAGGAGCACCTTCTTGCGACGGTGAGGGTGCTCGACCGCAAGGCCAGACAATGCAGTAGGCTCGTCCATCAGATGCAAGTAATCGAGCGCGAGATCCGCTCCGTCGGTGATATCGCTAGCGAAGGCATCAATCGACAGATCCGCCTCGTGGCCGACGCCGGCCTTTCAATTCTTCGTGAGCACCGGCGCCTGCGGGCTCAGCACGGTATCTAGCTAGGTCCGGTTGGTGAGGTACCTTTCTCTCTACCTTCTTTAACCCCTTGTTTCTTGATCCAGCGATCGATCTGATGACTTACTTGTTTGATTTCTTGTTATTTCGGTTTTTTATTTTTGATTTTTTTTTATGATGTAGCGTCTTATTTTCCTCAGTTCATACCGTGCTATATGCATGGCCCATTCGTACCATACTCGATATGAAGACTTTTAGAGCTGCCCGCTGTCAAGTAAAGCACCTGAAGCCTTGATTTCCTGTTAGCTTGTGGAATGCTCGATCCAATCTTCTGTGCCTGATTTCTGTCAAGGGTTCTGTTTTCTGATTAAGCAATTGAATGAATCAGAGACAGCCCAAAAACAAAAAAAAAAACCTCGCTTCCTCCAACTCTTTTGGTTATTTGCAATTGTTAAGTATATCTTAAGTTTACAGGGTTTAAAGAGACAAAAAAAAAAAAAAAAATTTAAAGCCCAAGAAGTGAAGCAAGTGGAGAAGAGGGCGAAAAAGGTCCTCCCATGGGAGGATTATTGTAGGATACCAAATCGTGTCCAAATCAATTTATTCTATTATATATATATATATATATATATATATATATATATATATATATATATATATAGAGAGAGAGAGAGAGAGAGAGAGAGAGAGAGAGAGAAATTCAGGTTTTCTAAAAATTTGATGTGTTGGGGGCTATAATTTGAGAGAAAATTTTATACTTAATAATCTTTAGTTTTCTATAGTAAAATTTTTGCCGCAATATTGTTTACTATTTTACTCTATGCCATTTAAATGAAGATGATCAGTATTTCAAGCAGTGTGACAAAACTTATCTGCAAGATCCCTAAGATTGATTTGTATAGTCGAGAGTCGATCATGCCCATTGTCAAAGGATTCAGACATGCAGATTGGCTATCTTTGGTAAACTGTCACACATTTTGAAGATTACACATGGATGTTTCGCCCGTGCATCTCGCCTGTGCGGTTCCTGTGCGGTTAAGGAAACTTCTGACGATTATGGCTAAGGAGGCGCCACCAGGAGAGAGATTTTGAAATTCGAAGAACTCTCCGCATGCCTTTAAGCTAGCCATGTGGCGAGATTTGGCTAGTTGATTAAGGGCTTCGTGGCGAGCTCTGGTTAATCTGCCACATTGGCTATGGCTAGTTTCGAGGTGTATCACTTATCTTCCACTACTGAGGCAGAGCTAACATGTTGGCTGGGGCAGTAGAAGTAGACTTACTGGTGAGGCCGACAAGCTAAGATAATTCGTGAAGCCAAATCAAGCTGAGAAACCGTGCCGCCATAGCTATCCTTCAGTTTTGCTATAGAAATCTTTTAGATACTGTATGTACGAAGAACGTGCTCGCATTTGCACTTTTCGAAGCATTATTGTTCACAACGAAAATATTGACGCAATGATTAGAAGTTTGGAGCAACGGCGATTCGGGTAACCGTCAAAGAGCGAACATTCGAGCGACATAAATTTGACCAATTACAAATTTGGTTAGATATACAAAAATGTATTTCACTTGAATTGACTTGTAGAAGGTACATAGACATGCATCTACCTACTTCGTAATTAAGTTGGATTTAAAATAAGAGATCAGGTTAGATCTAATGATCACTAAGCCATTTGATAGACCTTTCTAAAATTAGCCCCCAGTTATGCATCAAGATCCATGACATGCATAAGCTACATGCATAGCAATTATGCAAGCAAGGGCATCTGATGCGCCGTGCATCTCACCTATCTTGATACATATTTTGCAATTAAGACCATATGAAATCATCAAATTACACTCGATGTCTTCTCACTTTGTGAGATAACATTATTTAACAATAATTGAAATGGTAATGCAACCATTGTGTTGATTCCTTTTTTATATTAACCAACGAAAAACAAATTGCAAGATTTTCTTTCTTTTTTGGGTTCACAACGAGACAAAGCCTCAACTAAGTAAATCTAAAACAAGAATAATTGAAACAATCAGCCCTAGCTAAGTCCATAAACTAAGTAGAGTGGGAAAGCTTGCATTTTGTTCAATACTTATCCTAGTAGTAAAGGGATATTAGAAGCTTTAATTTTAGAAAGAATAGATCAAAGATAAGAATTAGTTGGTTTTCAAGTCTGCAGAACCTATAAAATGGACAGCATTTAGAAGAAGAGAAGACATTAATATTCAAAAGTATATGATGATAATATTGTTGAATCATGAGGAGAGGGGGGCGGGCACAGACTTAGTGAAGAAAAGGAGGCACATAAAAGGAATATATTTTGCTAAAATCAAAGGAAATTCTGGAACATAATAAAATTATGGATGTGTAAATAAAATCAACAGAAAATAGTAGAAAATAATGGATATTGTAAATACAATCAACATAGAATAGGAGATTTTATATACTTACCAAAGTGAAGGATATTTCGGAATGAAAAATTCTAGTTGCTCCATATAACTAGAACCAGACACATGCAAAACATGGGACGGATAGAAAAAAGAGATCTAGTTTAAAATATCTCTTGATGATTCGTCCAAATTCAATATTAACTATTATTTGACTAATCTTTGGAGGAGTCTTAGTCATTGTTCATGCCAATATAGGAAACTTTAGACTGGTCAAATGTAAGTTAACTATAAGCTCCCATCTCTGAAAAAGAGCACGCATAGAATGGATTATTCTTGCAAGCAATACTACTTGATGTTCTTAATTAATAAAGGGTGATTTGCAAGATATCTGCACTAGTTTAAAAAAAATGCAAATATGAGGCCCTCTTTTTTTCGTATTTTGTGGGATAGATTTCTGATTATTTTAAATTTTTTTGGGCCATTGTACTCCTAGATAATTAATACATTAACATATGGCACATATATAGGCTCATTATTATTATTTTTTTGCATTGACAAGCTTAGAATGGATATTCATTTGCTATATCTTAGAATGAGTTACTTGTGTTTTAAAACAAGTTAATAGGAAGTGATTTGCTTGGCATTTAGTAAAGCATATGCCATATCTTGAATGTTTAGCATGAGACTTCAATATAATTTGAGCTTTTAGTAGTCCTACTTTGGAGTTCATATCATTGATCTCAAAGGACTCAAATGAATCCAAGCACTCTTGATAGCTCTATTGTTATTATTACAGCAACTAATATCTAGCACTGTAATGCATGCAATCTATGCAAGAGAGAAAAGCAAACTGATAGACGGCTATAATTCCATTTGCTTGGAAGACGGGGTGGAGCACTCGGCTTCTCTCTCCTCTCTTTTTTTTTTTGGGTAATTGACTTTCCCATCCCTCTAAAGACTCCACTGTAACAAAAAGTCCTTGTTAATTAAATCTAAAACAACCGGTCCAGAAACTTTCCAAACTGTAATTCCCGGTCCCTGAGCCCCTTTTATTTTGAAATAAGATACCGAAAATGCCTCTTCCCTCATGATCTCCCATCCTTCTGAAGAAGAAGAATTTCAGAGACTTTCCAAACTGTAATCTCCCAGCCGCGGCTGCTGCCGACCGCGGCCTGCCCCCTCCTGCGGCCGCCGCCGGCCCGGCTCGCCTCCTCCCGAGCCCCCTCCCGCGGCCACGCCGCTGGGAATGCCTCCGCCCCTGCCCCCATGGTGGGAAGGTGCCGAAGAAGAGGAAGAAGGGCGCCGTCCCGCGTCTTGCGGCTGTCGCCGGCCACGGCCCGCCCTCCTCCAGCGTCCGCCGTGGCCCAACCCCTTTCCGGCGCCGCCAGCCTCGCGGGAAGAGAAGAAAGAAGAAGAAGGGAAGAAGAGAAAAAAAAAGAAAAAGAAAAGAAAAAAGTTTGAACTGGGGTCGACTCCTGCTCTGCTGGGGTCGACTCGTGAGAATCTTGAGTCGACTCGCTCACTTCTACAACAATTTTCTAAGAACACCTAACTGTGTGCACAGTCTTGTTAACTGTATTCGCAGACAACTTAACTGTGTGCCGCCAGCTCGCGGAAGGAGAAAAAAGAAGAAAGAAGAAGAAGGGAAGAAGAGAAGAAAAAAAAAAGAAGAAAAAAAGAAAAAAATAAAAATAAAGTTAAATAAGCTTGAAACAATTAAATAAGTTTGGAACACACTTAATCTAACATGACACACGGTTAAATAAGCTTGGAACATATTTAAATCATCTCGGAACACACTTATTCTACCCCAGAACACAGTTATTTCGACTGTGCACACAGTTAAGTGTTATTAGAAAATTATTGTAGACTTATGCTGAGGTCGACCCCTGAAGAGCTGGGGTCGACCCCAGCTCTTTATTAGAAAATTATTGTAGACTTATGCTGAGGTCGACCCCTGAAGAGCTGGGGTCGACCCCTGAAGAGCTGGGGTCGACCCCTAAAGAGCTGGAGTCGACCTCTGAAATCAGGCAGAAAAACAGCTCTCTGGAAGGCCTGAGAGAGTCGACTCCATGTGAGCAGGGGTCGACCCCAGGTCTGTGAACACAGTTAACTTGTCTAGGAACACAGTTAACTTGTCTAGGAACACAGTTAAGTTGTCTGTGAACACAGTAAGTTGTCTAGGAACACAGTTGTTTAGGAACACAGTTAAGTTGTTTGGGAACACAGTTAACTTGTCTGGGAACACAGTTAAGTTGTCTAGGAACACAGTTAATTTGTCTAGGAACACAGTTAACTTGTCTAAGAACACAGTTGTTTAGGAACACAATTAAATTGTTTGGGAACACAGTTAACTTGTCTAGGAATACAGTTAAGTTGTCTAGGAACACAGTTAAGTTGTTTAGGAACACAGTTATCTAAGAATACATTTAAGTTGTTTGGGAACACAGTTAACTTGTCTAGAAACACAGTTAATTTGTCTAGGAACACAGTTAAGTTGTTTGGGAACACAGTTAATTTGTCTGAGAACACAGTTAAGTTGTTTAGGAACATAGTTAACTTGTCTGGGAACACAGTTAAGTTGTCTAGGAACACAGTTAACTTGTCTAGGAACACAGTTGTTTAGGAACACAGTTAAATTGTTTGGGAACACAGTTAACTTGTCTAGGAACACAGTTAACTTGTCTAGGAACACAGTTGTCTAGGAACACAGTTAAGTTGTCTGTGAACACAATTAAGTTGTTTAGGAACACAGTTATCTAAGAATACAGTTAAGTTGTTTGGAAACACAGTTAATTTTTCTAGGAACACAGTTGTCTAGGAACACAGTTAAGTTGTTTGGGAACACAGTTAACTTGTCTGGGAACACAGTTAACTTGTCTGGGAACACAGTTAAGTTGTCTGGGAACACAGTTAACTTGTCTAGGAACACAGTTGTTTAGGAACACTGTTAAATTGTTTGGGAACACAGTGAACTTGTCTAGGAACACAGTTAACTTGTCTAGGAACACAGTTGTCTAGGAACACAGTTAAGTTGTCTGTGAACACAGTTAAGTTGTTTAGGAACACAGTTATCTAAGAATACAGTTAAGTTGTTTGGGAACACAGTTAACTTGTCTAGGAACACAGTTAATTTGTCTAGGAACACAGTTAAGTTGTTTGGGAACACAGTTAACTTATATGGGAACACAGTTAAGTTGTCTACCCCGAAACACACTTATTCTACCTCAGAACACAGTTATTTCGACTGTGCACACTGTTAAGTGTTATTAGAAAATTATTGTAGACTTATGCTGAGGTCGACCCCTGAAGAGCTGGGGTCGACCCCTAAAGAGCTGGAGTCGACCCCTGAAATCAGGCAGAAAAACAGCTCTCTGGAAAGCCTGAGAGAGTCGACTCCAGGTGAGCAGGGGTCGACCCCAGGTCTGTGAACACAGTTAAGTTGTCTGTGAACACAGTTAACTTGTCTAGGAACACAGTTAAGTTGTCTGTAAACACAGTTAAGTTGTCTAGGAACACAGTTAAGTTGTTTGGGAACACAGTTAACTTATCTGGGAACACAGTTAAGTTGTCTAGGAACACAGTTAATTTGTCTAGGAACACAGTTAACTTGTCTAGAAACACAGTTGTTTAGGAACACAGTTAAATTGTTTGGGAACACAGTTAACTTGTCTAGGAACACAGTTAACTTGTCTAGGAACACAGTTGTCTAGGAACACAGTTAAGTTGTCTGTGAACACAGTTAAGTTGTTTAGGAACACAGGTATCTAAGAATATAGTTAAGTTGTTTGGGACAGTTAACTTGTTTAGGAACACAGTTAATTTGTCTAGGAACACAGTTGTCTAGAAACACAGTTAAATTGTTTGGGAACACAGTTAACTTGTCTGGGAACACAGTTAAGTTGTCTAGGAACACAGTTAAGTTGTCTAGGAACACAGTTAACTTGTCTGGGAACACAGTTAAGTTGTCTGGGAACACAGTTAAGTTGTTTAGGAATACAGTTAACTTGTCTAGGAACACAGTTGTTTAGGAACACAGTTAAATTGTTTGGGAACACAGTTAACTTGTCTAGGAACACAGTTAACTTGTCTAGGAACACAGTTGTCTAGAAACACAGTTAAGTTGTTTGGGAACACAGTTAACTTGTCTGGGAACACAGTTAAGTTGTCTAGGAACACAGTTAACTTGTCTAGGAACACAGTTAAATTGTTTGGGAACACAGTTAACTTGTCTAGGAACACAGTTAACTTGTCTAGGAACACAGTTGTCTTGGAACACAGTTAAGTTGTTTGGGAACACAGTTAACTTGTCTATGAACAC
Organism: Phoenix dactylifera; assembly: GCF_051530095.1. Taxonomy (NCBI): domain Eukaryota; kingdom Viridiplantae; phylum Streptophyta; class Magnoliopsida; order Arecales; family Arecaceae; genus Phoenix; species Phoenix dactylifera. The sequence continues at coordinate 3,147,405 of NC_143200.1, forward strand.
AGTTAACTTGTCTAGGAACACAGTTAACTTGTCTAGGAACACAGTTGTCTAGGAACACAGTTAAGTTGTCTGTGAACACAGTTAACTTGTCTAGGAACATAGTTAAGTTGTTTGGGAACAAAGTTAACTTGTCTCGGAACACAGTTAACTTGTCTAGGAACACAGTTGTCTAGGAACACAGTTCAGTTGTTTGGGAACACAGTTAACTTGTCTAGGAACACAGTTGTCTAGATACATAGTTAAGTTATCTAGGAACACAATTAACTTGTTTGTGAACACAGTTAACTTGTCTAGGAAAGCCTGAGAGTCGACTTCAGGTGAGCAGGGGTCGACTCGTGCTGTTAAGGGGTCGACTCCAGGTCTGTGAACACAGTTAAGTTGTCTGTGAACACAGTTAACTTGTCTAGGAACACAGTTAACTTTATTTTTATTTTTATTTTATTCCTTTTCTTCTTTTTCTTTCATTTTGTTTTTTCTTTTCTTTTTCTTTTTTTTTTCTTCTCTTCTTCCCTTCTCCTTCTTTCTTCTTCCTTCTCTTCTCGCGAGGCCGGCAGCTACGGAAGGGGGTCGGACGGTGGCGGCCGCAGGATGGGGCCACCGGGGGGGGGCAGCGGCTCCTCTTCTTTGGCACCTCCCCACCGTGGGGGCGGAGGTATTTCCGGCGGCGCGGAAGGGGGCAGCGGGTGCGGGAGGGGGCGGGCGGCGGGCGCGGGAGGGGGTGGGCCGTGGCCGGTGGCAGGCGCGGGAGGGGGTGGGCCGTGGCCGGCGGCTGCCTTTTTCTTCTCCTTCTTCGGTGGAAATGGGAGAGGCGGGGGCATTTTTGTCCCATAAAGCAATGTTAAAATATATATGGACTGGTTGTTAAACAACCGGTCAACAGGGATTTAATGTTAAAGTTCGGTCAATAAATGGAACGCTGAGCAAGTTCCTTTTTTTTTTTTTTTTTTTTCCCGCTTCAGATGTCCATGTAGCGGACGATATAATCATCTCCTACACGACTCTCAAAAGTATTCTGAACCCTATTGAGCAGTGCATGAAATCTATCGACTCCAGTTCGTTGGGTCAGGGGGTGAATCTTTTCGCGCGAAAGAAAGAAGGATTCACTTCACCTCTCTCGAATCGCCTTCAGATCTATGATGCCGCGGGCCGGATGATGAATGAATAAAAGAGTTCAGAACGCTTTGAGAGCTGTGCGGTGCGTGATCAAGCGCTGGTTTCGCGCGAAGGAAGGTACCCTTCCGTGAACGATATAGCGCCGGTCCCAACTTTGTTTTTATCTCTCTCGCTCGCTCTCTCGTCGTGTTTCTTGATCCAATAAGAGATGGACAGCGTCCCGGGCCCCTCCGGCCGCCGGCGACGTCTAAATCCCAGCCCTGAACCCCTCATCCCCGACGCCCCCACGGGCCCTCCCACCGCCGCCTCCCCAGGCTCTCCAGGTCGTCATGGGTCACCTCAAGAACCCAGCCCACAACCCCCGATATCCGCCACCCCCGCAGCCGCCGCCGCCTCCCCAGGTTCTACGATCTCCGCCACCCCTACAGCCGCCGTTGCCGCCTCACCGGGCCCTCCAGGTTGTCGTGGGTCACCTCAAGAACCCAGGCCCCGACCCCCGATCTCTGCCACCCCCGCCTTCGCCGCCTCCCCGGACCCTCCAGCTCGTCCTCGACCACCTCAAGAACCCAGCCCACAACCCCCGATATCCGCCGCCACCACCGCAGCCGCCGCCGCCTCCCCGGGCGCTCCAGGCCTCCAGCCACCTCGGAATCCCATCCCGCAAACCCCGACAGCCTTTTCAGACCCGGTGACTCTCTTGATCAAGGATTGGGCGGACTGCCGTGCACTGTTTTCGCCTGGGGGTGCTAAGATCGTCGCCATCATCTCAAAGAATTTTTCTCAACGCGATCTCCCTCTCTTAGAGGACTTGATGAAGGAGGAGTTGGCCAGGCCGCCGGAACTCCAGGGTTTTGTGGTCGCCAACCCTGAAATCATTCCTGAGCTACGGACGAAAAGGGCGAGGCCTCTCGCGATGCTCCGGGAGGACCCTAAAGGTCTTCATCGGCCACCTCATCAGCCCAGCCCCCAACCCCGGATCTCCGTCGTCCCTGCAGCCGCCGCCACCCCAGACACTTCAATCCTCCAGCCACATCCGGATCTCATGCCGCTATCGCCGCCAACCCCTTCAGACCCGCCGCCAACCCCTCCGCACCCGCCGCCAACCCCTCCGCACCCGCCGCCTTTCTTGATCAAGGATCATGAGTACTTCCGTGCTCTGACTTCGGCCGGGTCTGCCAAGATCGTCGCCGTCATCTCACCGCAGTTTCCCCTCGACCAGCTCCCTGTCTTAGAGGCGACGATCGCGACGGAGTCGAACAAGCCGCAGGAATCCCAGAGTTTCGTGGTCCGCAACCCTGAAATCCTTTCTGAGCTACGGAAGCGAAGGGAACTCCTCCTTACGACCGCGTGGGAGCTCGACAGCAAGATCACAGAGTGCAATAAGCTCGTCTGTCAAATGAATGAGATAAAGGGCAACATCCAGTCCGTAGATGGTCTCTCTCTCGCTGGCATCGATCGCCAGATCGAAATCGTGGCCGGCTTCATCGGGTCCCTTCGTCGGGCGCGCCTGGACTTGCAGCGTAAGCACCGGATCTAGGTTCCGGTTGGTGAGCTTATCTTTCTCTTCGCCAGCAATGTGACGTGTTCTTCTTTGATTTCTCGTTAAATTTTGGGTTCGAGTTTTTGTTTGATTTCTTACCTCGGGCTTTAGTTTCTTCTTTTATTATTTGGTTTTACTGTTCTATTTTAAGGTTTGTATTCTATTTTCTTCTTGGTTGTTTAAATCTGCCTGTTATCAACGGAAGCACTGAAGACAACATTTCTTGTTAGCTTTTTGGAATGCTGAGATCCAATACCCTTGACCTCGGCACAGACCTTCCCGCTGGAGTGGCTGATATTGTGAGAATAAAGGGTCTCGGACTTAGTCCCATATCAACTGAATAGCGAAAAGGTTTGTGCCTTAAATGAAGGGCTCGATTACCCTTTCCTCATGAGGCGCATTTTAAAGGGTAAAACCGTGAGAGGAGTAAGCTGCTCACAACAGACGTCGCGCGATACGTACGCACTTTTCCAAAGCGGACAATATCTTCTGTAGGAAAGTAGTCTTCTTTTCCTGTTCCGGTTCGGTGGGGGCTAAGGTCTGAGGTCGGGGAACCCCGACCCCAACAATTCTGTATCCAATTTCTGTCAACATTATTTCCTCCAATTCTTTTGGATATTTTTTATTGCTATTTCATCTGATTAGTATTTTACTTTGGAGGAGATAATTTTTGGTTTATTATTATATGTAATTCAAGATTTTGAGATTACATTTGATATTTATCTAAACATAGATGTATTTAAATATAAATTCTTATGACTCCTAAATAAATTAGTTTTCTAAACAGATATGATTTAGTTTTTATCTTTATTTTCCTCTTCTTTCTTAAAATTCTACCATACACCTTCAATTATTTCTCAGGTGGTATCTCAAAAAGAAGAAACAAATAAGTATGCATCCAATGAAAAGATATAGATGGATTATGTCAACCGGCGGATATGGATTATGTAAACCGATTCATCTAATGAAAGGATAAACATGTAATTAAACTTATCTTTTTACATCTATAAACTTTTTTTTCGCTAAAAACAGAAGTATTATACATAACGTGTACGGATACAGCCAAGAAAATCAAAAAGCAAAATATCACGGAGGGCCCTAGGCAACTCCGCCTCTCCCACCTATAGATGGTCCCTTGAGTGGTTGACGATAAAGGAAGTGACCCAGTCCGCCGCCCCATTTGCCTTTCTAAACACATGCCTCTCCTGAACAACCATCCTGTCACACCCCATGACCCGGATATCTCTTACCAATGGACGGTAATTGCCTACCCCGCCTAAAGCCTGTGAAAGCTATCCAATGACCGTCGCGGAGTCGCCTTCCAAGAGAACATCTCTAGCCTGCAATGCACGACACACATACCTCAAACCTGCCCAGACTGCCCTCAGCTCCGCCCCTGGCACCGATATATCAAAAAGCTGGGAACCCCTGGCAGTAATCACCATGGAGTCCGGGCCCCTGACAACAAAGCCCGCACCTCCCCTCTCACCGCCCTGCAAGACGGAACCATCGAAGTTAACATTGAGGAAACTCAGGGTTGGGGGCTCCCATGTGAAAAACACCATGCGGGGCGCTTCACGAGCATATGTAGAGCCCCAAGTATCCCGAGTTATTAAGGGTCCATCCGAGTGGGTCGCCTGAAAGACCTCCATCGCCAAAAGTCGCGCTCTCTCCACCACCACCCCCGAAGGAAGAACAGTCTCTCCAAACGTCAAAGCGTTCTTCGCAAGCCAGATCTGGTAGGCAGTATAAGTCGCCCGCACCGCCACCGGCCTGGACTGCGAGGACCCGACCAGACGTCCAAGTACTTGCATGAAGGAAGCAATATGACAGCAGACCTCCATGGGAAACTCCGCCCTCCTCCTGACCTCCTCAGCCCGATGGATTGAAAAGAGAAAAGGTGAATAAGCAAATAGAAAAGAAATGGAAGAGAGAGATAGAAGATGGAGCTTTTACTCTTTCTTAGACTTAGTAGCACGGAACCACAAATATGTCAAGATATGATTGATCCACTATCGAAGCGGCCCATAAAGGCCTCAAAGGCTCTGATACTAGTGGAGGCTCATAAAGGCCAGCCAACGCGTGCGCATTAAATATCCATTTTGTATATGTAACAATTCCAAATCAAATATGAAATTATATGTAACGATTCCAAATCAAATATTAAACTGAACTTGATCTGTAACACTTTTGTTACAAATCGAAATCAATTTCAAATTTTATATTTAATTTGGGTATGTGGCAAAATGTGCCTGCCCTCATATACGTCACGCCCGTACAGGTGCATGACATGATCAGCCAACCCGAGCGCACGAGTATGGTCACCAGCCTACTATCCTTCAAGATCAACTTGGACTAGAAAGAACAGGACAAGAATACTTACATTTACACTTCAAATATGGAACTAAATTAAAATCAAAAATTTAATAAGCTACTTAAATAAGCAACTAAATTGCATTTACACTTTCTTCTGGAATAAGAATGAATTAACATTTTATTTTAAAACTTTGCATAAAGGAAATTCAAAAATTTCCAGCACATATATCGGGTTGATTGATGGTAGGTTGATTCAGAATTTTCATGGAAATCAAATAAGTGATAGCTTAAAAAATAGAGGGTGGAAAATGGAAATGCGTGATTCCTAGTCACAGAAATTTCCATTGTATAACAAACTGCTTTCTTTCGCGCCCGGCGACCGTTGGCTCATCTGCTACACAGATCTCAAAGCAATCTGAACTCCGTTATTCATCGCCTGCATAGATCTCAGGACGAGCAATGGATGATCTGAGAGCAGAGCATGATATCTATTTCACTGTCAGTGCGCTCTGAGCGCCAAAAACAAGTTCGTTTCTCTCTCGCTCGCTCGCTCGCTCTCCCGGGAGTGTTTCTTGATCCGGTAAGCGATGCGCAGCCCTCCCACACGGCGGCGATGTCTACATGCCGACTCTCAACCCCTCACCCCTCCCACCCCCGCGCCCAGCGCCTCCTCCCCGGGCTCTCCAGGTCAAGAACCCAGCCCGCAACCCCCGACCTTTGCCGCCTTCGCCGCCTCCCCGAGCCCTCCAGGTCGTCGTCAACCACCTGATCAAGAACCCAGCCCGCAACCCCCGACCTTTGCCGCCTTCGCCACCGCCGCAGTCGCCGCACCGGCCCATCCAGGTCTTCGTGGGCCACCTCAAGAACCCTGGCACCTATCCTCGATCTCTGCCACCTCCGTCTTCGCCGGCTTCATCTGCCCTCATCATCGGGCACCTCAAGAACCCAGCCCACAACCACCGAACTCCGCCGCTCCTATAGTCGTCGCCGGGGCCTCCCCGGGCCCTCTAGGCCTCTGGCGACCTCGGAATCCCATCCCGCAAACCCAGACAGCCGCTTCGGACCCGCTGATTCTCGTAATCGAGGAAAAGGAGGACTTGCTTCCACTGCTTTCGCTCGGGAGTGCTAAGTTCGTCGCCATCATCTCTGATAACTTTCCTATACGCCATGTCGATCTCTTAGAGGCGACAATCGCGTTGGAGTCGCAGAAGCCGCAGGAATTCCAGAGATTCGTGGTCGCCAACCCTGAAATATTTTGCCAGCTACAGAAGCAAAAGGAGCACCTTCTTGCGACGGTGAGGGTGCTCGACCGCAAGGCCAGACAATGCAGTAGGCTCGTCCATCAGATGCAAGTAATCGAGCGCGAGATCCGCTCCGTCGGTGATATCGCTAGCGAAGGCATCAATCGACAGATCCGCCTCGTGGCCGACGCCGGCCTTTCAGTTCTTCGTGAGCACCGGCGCCTGCGGGCTCAGCACGGTATCTAGCTAGGTCCGGTTGGTGAGGTACCTTTCTCTCTACCTTCTTTAACCCCTTGTTTCTTGATCCAGCGATCGATCTGATGACTTACTTGTTTGATTTCTTGTTATTTCGGTTTTTTATTTTTGATTTTTTTTTATGATGTAGCGTCTTATTTTCCTCAGTTCATACCGTGCTATATGCATGGCCCATTCGTACCATACTCGATATGAAGACTTTTAGAGCTGCCCGCTGTCAAGTAAAGCACCTGAAGCCTTGATTTCCTGTTAGCTTGTGGAATGCTCGATCCAATCTTCTGTGCCTGAAAAAAACCTCGCTTCCTCCAACTCTTTTGGTTATTTGCAATTGTTAAGTATATCTTAAGTTTACAGGGTTTAAAGAGACAAAAAAAAAAAAAAAAATTTAAAGCCCAAGAAGTGAAGCAAGTGGAGAAGAGGGCGAAAAAGGTCCTCCCATGGGAGGATTATTGTAGGATACCAAATCGTGTCCAAATCAATTTATTCTATTATATATATATATATATATATATATATATATATATATATATATATATAGAGAGAGAGAGAGAGAGAGAGAGAGAGAGAGAGAGAGAGAGAGAGAGAGAGAGAGAGAGAGAGAGAGAGAAATTCAGGTTTTCTAAAAATTTGATGTGTTGGGGGCTATAATTTGAGAGAAAATTTTATACTTAATAATCTTTAGTTTTCTATAGTAAAATTTTTGCCGCAATATTGTTTACTATTTTACTCTATGCCATTTAAATGAAGATGATCAGTATTTCAAGCAGTGTGACAAAACTTATCTACAAGATCCCTAAGATTGATTTGTATAGTCGAGAGTCGATCATGCCCATTGTCAAAGGATTCAGACATGCAGATTGGCTATCTTTGGTAAACTGTCACACATTTTGAAGATTACACATGGATGTTTCGCCCGTGCATCTCGCCTGTGCGGTTCCTGTGCGGTTAAGGAAACTTCTGACGATTATGGCTAAGGAGGCGCCACCAGGAGAGAGATTTTGAAATTCGAAGAACTCTCCGCATGCCTTTAAGCTAGCCATGTGGCGAGATTTGGCTAGTTGATTAAGGGCTTCGTGGCGAGCTCTGGTTAATCTGCCACATTGGCTATGGCTAGTTTCGAGGTGTATCACTTATCTTCCACTACTGAGGCAGAGCTAACATGTTGGCTGGGGCAGTAGAAGTAGACTTACTGGTGAGGCCGACAAGCTAAGATAATTCGTGAAGCCAAATCAAGCTGAGAAACCGTGCCGCCATAGCTATCCTTCAGTTTTGCTATAGAAATCTTTTAGATACTGTATGTACGAAGAACGTGCTCGCATTTGCACTTTTCGAAGCATTATTGTTCACAACGAAAATATTGACGCAATGATTAGAAGTTTGGAGCAACGGCGATTCGGGTAACCGTCAAAGAGCGAACATTCGAGCGACATAAATTTGACCAATTACAAATTTGGTTAGATATACAAAAATGTATTTCACTTGAATTGACTTGTAGAAGGTACATAGACATGCATCTACCTACTTCGTAATTAAGTTGGATTTAAAATAAGAGATCAGGTTAGATCTAATGATCACTAAGCCATTTGATAGACCTTTCTAAAATTAGCCCCCAGTTATGCATCAAGATCCATGACATGCATAAGCTACATGCATAGCAATTATGCAAGCAAGGGCATCTGATGCGCCGTGCATCTCACCTATCTTGATACATATTTTGCAATTAAGACCATATGAAATCATCAAATTACACTCGATGTCTTCTCACTTTGTGAGATAACATTATTTAACAATAATTGAAATGGTAATGCAACCATTGTGTTGATTCCTTTTTTATATTAACCAACGAAAAACAAATTGCAAGATTTTCTTTCTTTTTTGGGTTCACAACGAGACAAAGCCTCAACTAAGTAAATCTAAAACAAGAATAATTGAAACAATCAGCCCTAGCTAAGTCCATAAACTAAGTAGAGTGGGAAAGCTTGCATTTTGTTCAATACTTATCCTAGTAGTAAAGGGATATTAGAAGCTTTAATTTTAGAAAGAATAGATCAAAGATAAGAATTAGTTGGTTTTCAAGTCTGCAGAACCTATAAAATGGACAGCATTTAGAAGAAGAGAAGACATTAATATTCAAAAGTATATGATGATAATATTGTTGAATCATGAGGAGAGGGGGGCGGGCACAGACTTAGTGAAGAAAAGGAGGCACATAAAAGGAATATATTTTGCTAAAATCAAAGGAAATTCTGGAACATAATAAAATTATGGATGTGTAAATAAAATCAACAGAAAATAGTAGAAAATAATGGATATTGTAAATACAATCAACATAGAATAGGAGATTTTATATACTTACCAAAGTGAAGGATATTTCGGAATGAAAAATTCTAGTTGCTCCATATAACTAGAACCAGACACATGCAAAACATGGGACGGATAGAAAAAAGAGATCTAGTTTAAAATATCTCTTGATGATTCGTCCAAATTCAATATTAACTATTATTTGACTAATCTTTGGAGGAGTCTTAGTCATTGTTCATGCCAATATAGGAAACTTTAGACTAGTCAAATGTAAGTTAACTATAAGCTCCCATCTCTGAAAAAGAGCACGCATAGAATGGATTATTCTTGCAAGCAATACTACTTGATGTTCTTAATTAATAAAGGGTGATTTGCAAGATATCTGCACTAGTTTAAAAAAAATGCAAATATGAGGCCCTCTTTTTTTCGTATTTTGTGGGATAGATTTCTGATTATTTTAAATTTTTTTGGGCCATTGTACTCCTAGATAATTAATACATTAACATATGGCACATATATAGGCTCATTATTATTATTTTTTTGCATTGACAAGCTTAGAATGGATATTCATTTGCTATATCTTAGAATGAGTTACTGGTGTTTTAAAACAAGTTAATAGGAAGTGATTTGCTTGGCATTTAGTAAAGCATATGCCATATCTTGAATGTTTAGCATGAGACTTCAATATAATTTGAGCTTTTAGTAGTCCTACTTTGGAGTTCATATCATTGATCTCAAAGGACTCAAATGAATCCAAGCACTCTTGATAGCTCTATTGTTATTATTACAGCAACTAATATCTAGCACTGTAATATTGCATGCAATCTATGCAAGAGAGAAAAGCAAACTGATAGACGGCTATAATCCCATTTGCTTGGAAGACGGGGTGGAGCACTCGGCTTCTCTCTCCTTTCTTTTTTTTTTTTCCGCTTCAGATGTCAATGTAGCGGACGATATAATCATCTCCTACACGACTCTCAGAAGTATTCTGAACCCTATTGAGCAGTGCATGAAATCTATCGACTCCAGTTCGTTGGGTCAGGGGGTGAATCTTTTCGCGCGAAAGAAAGAAGGATTCACTTCACCTCTCTCGAATCGCCTTCAGATCTATGATGCCGCGGGCCGGATGATGAACGAATAAAAGAGTTCAGAACGCTTTGAGAGCTGTGCGGTGCGTGATCAAGCGCTGGTTTCGCGCGAAGGAAGGTGTCCTTCCGTGAACGATATAGCGCCGGTCCCAACTTCGTTTTTATCTCTCTCGCTCGCTCTCTCGTCGTGTTTCTTGATCCAATAAGAGATGGACAGCGTCCCGGGCCCCTCCGGCCGCCGGCGACGTCTAAATCCCAGCCCTGAACCCCTCATCCCCGACGCCCCCACGGGCCCTCCCATCGCCGCCTCCCCAGGCTCTCCAGGTCGTCATGGGTCACCTCGAGAACCCAGCCCACAACCCCCGATATCCGCCACCCCCGCAGCCGCCGCCGCCTCCCCAGGCTCTACGATCTCCGCCACCCCTACAGCCGCCGTTGCCGCCTCACCGGGCCCTCCAGGTTGTCGTGGGTCACCTCAAGAACCCAGGCCCCGACCCCCGATCTCTGCCACCCCCGCCTTCGCCGCCTCCCCGGACCCTCCAGCTCGTCCTCGACCACCTCAAGAACCCAGCCCACAACCCCCGATATCCGCCGCCACCACCGCAGCCGCCGCCGCCTCCCCGGGCGCTCCAGGCCTCCAGCCACCTCGGAATCCCATCCGGCAAACCCCGACAGCCTTTTCAGACCCGGTGACTCTCTTGATCAAGGATTGGGCGGACTGCCGTGCACTGTTTTCGCCTGGGGGTGCTAAGATCGTCGCCATCATCTCAAAGAATTTTTCTCAACGCGATCTCCCTCTCTTAGAGGACTTGATGAAGGAGGAGTTGGCCAGGCCGCCGGAACTTCAGGGTTTTGTGGTCGCCAACCCTGAAATCATTCCTGAGCTACGGACGAAAAGGGCGAGGCCTCTCGCGATGCTCCGGGAGGACCCTAAAGGTCTTCATCGGCCACCTCATCAGCCCAGCCCCCAACCCCGGATCTCCGTCGTCCCTGCAGCCGCCGCCACCCCAGACACTCCAATCCTCCAGCCACATCCGGATCTCATGCCGCTATCGCCGCCAACCCCTTCAGACCCGCCGCCAACCGCTTCGGACCCGCCGCCAACCCCTCCGCACCCGCCGCCTTTCTTGATCAAGGATCATGAGTACTTCCGTGCTCTGACTTCGGCCGGGTCTGCCAAGATCGTCGCCGTCATCTCACCGCAGTTTCCCCTCGACCAGCTCCCTGTCTTAGAGGCGACGATCGCGACGGAGTCGAACAAGCCGCAGGAATCCCAGAGTTTCGTGGTCCGCAACCCTGAAATCCTTTCTGAGCTACGGAAGCGAAGGGAACTCCTCCTTACGACCGCGTGGGAGCTCGACAGCAAGATCACAGAGTGCAATAAGCTCGTCTGTCAAATGAATGAGATAAAGGGCAACATCCAGTCCGTAGATGGTCTCTCTCTCGCTGGCATCGATCGCCAGATCGAAATCGTGGCCGGCTTCATCGGGTCCCTTCGTCGGGCGCGCCTGGACTTGCAGCGTAAGCACCGGATCTAGGTTCCGGTTGGTGAGCTTATCTTTCTCTTCGCCAGCAATGTGACGTGTTCTTGTTTGATTTCTCGTTAAATTTTGGGTTCGAGTTTTTGTTTGATTTCTTACCTCGGGCTTTAGTTTCTTCTTTTATTATTTGGTTTTAGTGTTCTATTTTAAGGTTTGAATTCTATTTTCTTCTTGGATGTTTAAATCTGCCCGCTATCAACGGAAGCACCGAAGACTAACATTTCTTGTTAGCTTTTTGGAATGCTTAGATCCAATATTCTGTATCCAAATTCTGTAAACATTATTTCCTCCAATTCTTTTGGATATTTTTTTATTGCTATTTCATCTGCGATGATTAGTATTTTACTTCGGAGGAGATAATTTTTGGTTTATTATTTTATATAATTCAAGATTTTGAGATTAAATTTGATATTTATCTAAATATAGATGTATTTAAATGTAAATTCTTATGTTAGACTTCTAAATAACTTAGTTTTCTAAATAGATATGATTTTCTTAAAATTCTACTGTACACCTTCAACTATTTCTCAGGCGGTATCTCAAAAAGAAGAAACAAATTCATATGCATGCAATAAAAAGATATGGATGGATTATGTCGACGATGGATATGGATTATGTAAACTGATGCATCTAATGAAAGGATAAACATGTAATTAAACTTATCATTTTACCTCTATAAATAGAAAAGGGATTGTACTTTTTATCCATCAGAACAACATCAATACCAAATTAGAGAAGAGATTTGCAAATTGAAATTGAGAACACTAAATGAGTAAACTTAAGTGCACCCATTAAGCATTTAAGAAAAAGATGATTGAGATCTCTTGATTTTCTTTCGTTAGAGCTCATTTCAAGGAGAAGACTATGAAGGGCTTTGTTGCATCTTGAGAGTATACGGTCATTAACTATTTACATCTGGTAGGGCGAATTCTACTCTAAATCTGGTAAAGCGTCTTCCATAACATGCCTCGAACCGAGTAACATCAAAACTTAATTTATTTATTCAATGTATATAGAAAACCATTAGTCAAATAGAATAAAATAATAAAATTTTATTAAGAGATTTATAATATTTTAGCAGATTTGTTGATTTACTCTACATAAAGTTGGCGTTGTTTTGTCGTCCCTATCTTTAAGCCAAAAGATTTTGAGAAGATGAAAATTCTTAGTGCTTGCTCGAGCCAAAATGTGCAGTCCCTTGCTGATTTCAGATGCGTAGCATCATTCTGGAAAAGGCGAAAATTCTTGGTACTTGGCAAGATTGTCAAATTAACAAAACAATATTTTTATTTGGTCTTAAACTGACATTATGGTATGTTCACTCAAAACGAAACAAATGATAATAGGATTATTTACCTCTCTGCTATTAAAAAAATTACAAATCATAATATGTGACTTATGATATCGAAAATGATTAAAATATGATTAGAATTAATATCTCACAAAAGAAATCAAGAATTACGGCACAATAAGGAACAGAAGAAAAGAAAAAAAAAAAAGAGGAACTTATGGATGTTGTCTCAATGGTTCTGCCGCCGTGAGTTGAAACATATATAGTTTGTTGTAGCATGGGTTGGCTCCTGTTGGCTTTTGGGATGTTCAACTCAATCTTCTGTATCCAATTTATGCGAACTGCTATGTTTTCTGCTTAAATGAATGAACGCATCAAGGACGGCCATAAAAACACTTTGATTTTCTGTGTGATGTAAAGGGAATGATCAGTTTTTTAAGTGGTGTTAGTACCGTGATAGCTGCATCATTGTGATAGAGCTGAAGTCCATAAGTTTTTGCCATCTTCATGTCTTTACCAAGCAGACGGTCGTTTGGGGAAGAGTACATTTCTATATTTGCAGATCTGAAGATCATTTCAGGGAGCATGTGGTTCTAGATTTTAGCTCTGTAATGATCATAAAAATTCTCAGTGAAATAATTGCATGGACTATAGTGCTTGTAGTGTCTCGAGGATGGGCAAACAAAACTTTTTAACTTATTCTTTGTATTTCTAATAAACTATGCTAGTTGAATATTAGTATATAGATGCTTGGCATTTACTACATCGATACTATATATATATATATATATATATATATATATATATATATATATAGTCAAAGAACAAATGTTGCTTAGTTTATTGCAGTTGAGCAATCTAACTCAACTTATTTTCTTAGGAGAGATTTTTCACGGCATCGATTTCTTGCCCTTCATAATCATATAGATAGCACATGAGAAGATTTAGTTTTATAATAAAAAAGGTATATATATAAAATTAATAAAGAAAATTGCGGACGGTTGGTGGTGTAGTACCTAAAAATTGCTAATATTGCAAAATTAAATATTTTGGAAATTTTATTATTGAAAAAATTTTAGAAAATAAGAGAATAAAAGCTCATCTTGAACGAAGCGTGTGTAAAATACTGCCATATAAAGAAATTCCCCTTTCTCATGCGGGTCTACGGTGAGATCATTTCTAAAGTATAACAAGTCGACTCACGAAAACGATGATCGCATGAAAGGCTTGACCCGATCAACTTCTTCAATTGCTCGGATGATAGCGTGCATGCATTGAGACATGCATAAAACACTATCCTAAGAATGAAATTTGCCTCCATTTTGTAGGCTTACGATGCTATCATCCCTACAAGCTAGCTCGATCTGTCCTCCTCTCATGAGTACAATCATGTGGGAGGCTTGACTCAATTAACTATTTCAGTTGCCCAAATAAAAAATTAGGAAAAAAGAAAAGAGAAAAGGTGAATAAACAAATAGAAAAGAAATGGAAGAGAAAGATAGAGGATGGAGCTTTTACTCTTTCTTCGACTTAATAGCATGGGGCCTCAAAAATTCGAGGATTTGATTGATCCACTATTGAAGCGGCCCATAAAGGCCTCAAAGGCTCTGATACTAGTGTAGGCTCATAAATAGGGGTGGCAATCGGATCGGGTCAGGCATAAACAGGTCGGGTCAAATACAGGTCGGGTCAGAAAACTATAAATCTGAACCCGACCTGTTTATTAAACGGGTCAGGAATTGCAAACCTGAACCTGACCTGTTTATTAAACAGGTAACCCGACCCGACCCGTTTAACCTGTTTAATAAACAGGTAACCTGTTTACCCAACCCGACCCGACCTGTTTAACCTGTTTGCCCAACCTGACCCGTTTAACCTGTTTAGACCTGTTTAATCTGTCCAACCCAACCTGTTTAACCTGCCCAACCCGACCTGTTTAGACCCGTTTAACCTGTTTAACCCGTTTAACCTGTTTAACCCGTTTAACCTGTTTAGACCTGTTTAACCTGCCCAACAGTTAAACGGGTTAAACGGTTTAAATGGGTCAGACATCTAAAACCCGTATCCGACCCAATTAATAAACAGGTTAAACGGGTCGACCTGTTTATGACCCGAACCTGTTTAGGCCAAACCCAAACCTGTTTATGGCGGGTCGAACACGGGTCGGGTTGGCGGGTCGGGTCATATTTTGCCACCCCTACTCATAAAGGCCAGCCAACGCGTGCGCATTAAATATCCATATTGTATATGTAACAATTCCAAATCAAATATGAAATTATATGTAAGGATTCCAAATCAAATAATAAACTGAACTTGGTCTGTAACACTTTTGTTACAAACAGAAATCAAAGTCTAATTTTATATTTAATTTGGGTATGTGGCAAAATGTGCTTGCCCTCGTATATGTCGGGCCTGTACAGGTGCATGGCATGATCAGCCAAGTCGAGACCACAAGCATGGTCACCAGCCTACTATCCTTAAAGATCAATTTGGACTAGAAAGAACAATTTAATAAGCTACTTAAATAAGCAACTAAATTGCATTTACACTTTCCTCTGGAATAAGAGTGAATTAACATTTTATTTTAAAACTTTGCATAAAGGAAATTCAAAAATTTCCAGCACAGATATGGGGCAGATTGATGGTAGGTTGATTCAGAATTTTCATGGAAATCAAATAGGTGATAGCTTAAAAAATAGAGGGTGGAAAATGGAAATGCGTGATTCCTGGTCACAGAATTAAGTTTCCATTGTATAACAAACTGCTTTCTTTCGCGCCCGGCGACCGTTGGCTCATCTGCTACACAGATCTCAAAGCAATCTGAACTCCGTTATTCATCGCCTGCATAGATCTCAGGACGAGCAATGGATGATCTGAAAGGGGAGCGTGATATCTACTTCACTCTCGGTGCGCTCTGAGCGCCAAAAACAAGTTCGTTTCTCTCTCGCTCGCTCGCTCTCCCGGGAGTGTTTCTTGATCCGGTAAGCGATGCGCAGCCCTCCCACACGGCGGCGATGTCTACATGCCGACTCTCAACCCCTCACCCCTCCCACCCCCGCGCCCAGCGCCTCCTCCCCGGGCTCTCCAGGTCAAGAACCCAGCCCGCAACCCCCGACCTTTGCCGCCTTCGCCGCCTCCCCGAGCCCTCCAGGTCGTCGTCAACCACCTCAAGAACCCGGCCCGCAACCCCCGACCTTTGCCGCCTTCGCCACCGCCGCAGTCGCCGCACCGGCCCATCCAGGTCTTCGTGGGCCACCTCAAGAACCCTGGCACCTATCCTCGATCTCTGCCACCTCCGTCTTCGCCGGCTTCATCTGCCCTCATCATCGGGCACCTCAAGAACCCAGCACACAACCACCGAACTCCGCCGCTCCTGCAGTCGTCGCCGCGGCCTCCCCGGGCCCTCTAGGCCTCTGGCGACCTGGGAATCCCATCCCGCAAACCCAGACAGCCGCTTCGGACCCGCTGATTCTCGTAATCGAGGAAAAGGAGGACTTGCTTCCACTGCTTTCGCCCAAGAGTGCTAACATCGTCGCCATCATCTCAAATAACTTTCCTATACGCCATGTCGATCTCTTAGAGGCGACAATCGCGTTGGAGTCGCAGAAGCCGCAGGAATTCCAGAGATTCGTGGTCGCCAACCCTGAAATATTTTGCCAGCTACAGAAGCAAAAGGAGCACCTTCTTGCGACGGTGAGGGTGCTCGACCGCAAGGCCAGACAATGCAGTAGGCTCGTCCATCAGATGCAAGTAATCGAGCGCGAGATCCGCTCCGTCGGTGATATCGCTAGCGAAGGCATCAATCGACAGATCCGCCTCGTGGCCGACGTCGGCCTTTCATTTCTCGGTGAGTACCGGCGCCTGCGGGCTCAGCACGGTATCTAGCTAGGTCCGGTTGGTGAGGTACCTTTCTCTCTACCTTCTTTAGCTCCTTGTTTCTTGATCCAGCGATCGATCTGATGACTTACTTGTTTGATTTCTTGTTATTTCGGTTTTTTTTTTTTTTGATTTTTTTGGTGATGTAGCGTCTTATTTTCCTCAGTTTATACCGTGCTATATGCAAGGCCCATTCGTACCACACTCGACATGAAGACTTTTAGAGCTGCCCGCTGTAAGTAAAGCACCTGAAGCCTTGATTTCCTGTTAGCTTGTGGAATGCTCGATCCAATCTTCTGTACCGATTTCTGTCAAGGGTTCTGTTTTCTGATTAAGCAGTTGAATGAATCAGAGACAGCAAAAAAAAAAAAAACCCTCGCTTCCTCCAACTCTTTTGGTTATTTGCAATTGTTAAGTATATCTTAAGTTTACCGGGTTTAGGGAGGAAAAAAATTAAGAAAAAATCTCCTTGATTTCCTATTAGCTTGTGGAATGCTCGATCCAATCTTCTATACCCAATTTCTGTCAAGCGTTCTGTTTTCTGATTAAGCAATTGAATGAATCAGAGAGACAGGCTAAAAAAAAAACCCTCGCTTCCTCCAACTATTTTGGTTATTTGCAATTGTTAAGTATATCTTAAGTTTATAGGGTTTAGAAAGGAAAAAAATAAAGAAAAAATCTTTTTTTTTGCAAAGCTGAGCAAGTGAAGCAAGTGGAGAAGAGGGCAAAAATTTTATACTTAATAATCTTTAGTTTTTTATAGTAAAATTTTTACCGCAATACTGTTTTCTATTTTACTCTATTGATCGGCATTTCAAGCAGTATGACAACAGTTATCTACAGGGTTCCTAAGATTGGTTTGTATACATGAGAGTCGATGGCCATTGTCAAAGGATTCAGACATACAGATTGGCTATCTTTGGTAAACTATTGCACATCTCGAAGATCACACATGGATGTTTAGCCCATGCATCATGCTCCATACATCTCGCCTGTGCGGGTAAGGAAACCTCTCACAATCGTGGTTGATGTGTCGCACCAAGAAAAAGATTTTGAAATTCGAAGAACTCTCTGCATGTCTTTAAGCTAGCCATGTGGAGGGATTTGGCTAGTTGAATAGGGTCTTAGTGGTGAGCTCTGGTTGATCTGCCACGTTGGTTATAGTTGGTTTCGAGGGGTATTACTTATCCTCCACTTTCGAGGTAGAGCTAACATGTTGGCTAAGACAGTAGAGTAGACTTACTGGTGAGGCCGACAAGCTAAGGTAATCCGTGAAGCCAAATCAAGCTGTGAAACCGTATTGCTATAGCTATCCTTCAGTTTTGCTATGGAGATCTTTTGGATACTGTATGTATGAAGGACGTGCTGGCATTTGCGCTTTTCGAAGCATTATCATTCACGACGGTAATATTGGCACAATGATTAGATGTTTGGAGCGGGAGCGATTCAGATAACCGTCAAAGAGCAAACATTTGGGCGATACATGGTGGGGATCGACTAGGGTAGGTGAATCACCATGCCAATCCAGATCGTCCGAAGCTTTATATAAGGCAAAAGACCGGTGCATCTTCCCTATTTCAATCTTTTGTGCTATGAAACTTAGAAAGAGAGACCGAAAGCGTTTCCTTCTTGCGCTTTCGCTGGAGTTTCATTGCTTCATCGGAGTCTTCTACCGTGGTGGTTCTTTAGTAGTTTCTTCTTAAGCCTTCGTTTCAGACTTTTCTTTAGCCTTCTTCCCTCTTTTTCTTTCGTTCTTCTATGATGGATCCATCTCTCGAGGAATAGTCCACAGACAGTAAGAGAGGGGGTCAGGGCTCTCCAGACTAAACTTCCATGGCTTTGCAAAGACCCAATCCAAGTTTGTCTCGGGTCCGATACTAAAAGGAGTGTCCTGGAAGAGTCCAACCACAACCAAATTTGACCCAAGTTCTTTATCCCTCTACACCTTTGCTTGGAGTTACATGATCCTTCTGATCGAGTGAGATCATCTTAGGAGAATCAACTCAACCTCTACAAGAAAACTTTGAGTGGGGGGGCTGAGGCTCTTGATTCCTTTGATCATCGTCAATCTGCTGGCTCAATATAACTCATCCCAACCTAGCTTATCCCCAATACTTTGAGGATGATAGTTGGGTTTTCCTATTTTTGGAGACTCCACGAGGTTATCCGATTATGGGGTTGTTCCAAGCCTTATTCTAAGTGAAGGTCCATCCTCGAAACAAAAAGTGATGGTACCTTTTTTGCAGGAAGAGTTACAACATCCTTCTACCCGGGCCTTCCTCCATCCACAGTTGGAAGGGCCAATCTTCTTCGTGACGTCAACAAATATTTGAGGCTTTCCAACATGATGGAAGTCACTGAGGAAGAAGCATTGAGCTTCTTCCCCATCTCGTTGGATGAGGAGCAAGAATCGGTCGATAACCATTGTTACATAAAGACTCCAACTTTTGCCTAGCTACTCCATGAGAGGGTCTGGTGAACGTCGGTCTCAGTTCCGCTTCTATCAGGGATAATTTTATTTGCTTTTTTTAGGCATAATAATTTGATTGGCTAACTTATTCCCCTTTACCTTTGCAACAATAAAGTTCAAGGTTGACGAGCTATTCGGCTCCTCAAAGAAGAGGCCTAGTGGAGCCCTCTCGCCAATGGGGAGGAAGAAGAAGACATTGGTAGGTTCATCTACTGTCGAGGCAGTGCTTCCTATCCCCTCAGGCTCGGTAGAAGCTGCTATAACTGAGGAGAAACCCACTGAGAAGGGATCACTAGAGGTGGAGGAGATCGCCACTCTCCTCATTTTTGTTCAAACACCTCCTTTGGAGGCTTCCCAGGAAACGATCCCATTCGGGGCCTCTAAGGTTATTCCGGCAGTCCCACTAAAACTTCCTTAGTTTCTACGGCCACTCTAGAGGCCACTCAAGTTTCAATAGTTGCCCCTGAGGCAGCCCTAGCTTCAATGGCTAGTCCAAAGCTCCCTAGGCTCCGACATCCGCTCTAGAGTCCATCCCAACCTCGGTGCAGGTGTTTGAACTGAAGCCTACCTTGGCTGCTACTGCTGGGTCTCACAAGCTTCAACTTCCACATCCCAGCTTTCGTCACAAAGGCCCGGGTCGGCAACCTTCTGACCGGATTAGCCAGTCAACATCACCAACTCGGTGCTCCAGTATGGTGACCACCAAGTCATATGGGATATGGTCCGGGGATTGTGCTTCCTTAAGGAAAAGGAAGAGCTTCAAAAGCGGTTGGTCGAGAGCATCATCTCGTTGTCATGCCATGCTACTATTAAGGTAGGGGCACAAGCTTCGGTACTTCGAAGCTCTTCTTTGATTATTGGAATTTGACTATTCTTTTTCTACTCACTAGGGGTCTATGCTACACGAGTGCTCGTTGAGATCATCCGCTCCTACCGACGGAAATCAAAGGGTGTCAATTACTACATCTGCGAGGCCATTTGATGAAAAGCTCAGGCTGAGGAGAAGCGGTTGGCAGCCAAGAAGGCGAGAGAAAAGGTTGAGGCCCAATAAACTTGGGTTTAAAAGAAGACAATGTTGAAGTAGATAACATTTAATTGAAGCTTAACTTGACATTAATATCAAAGAATGGAACCTCTAGCATAGATTGATTCACAGTTCCTTTATTCTCTAGTATTACTTCAAGAAAAAAACTACAAAATATATCATAGTCCCATATTGACTAATAAAAAAGGGCACAGATTTATTAGCAGCCAATCCTCCTTCTAACAGCCCGAGCTTTTGGATTAAATCCTTAACAAATGGTATGAGAGCTAATGTCATTATGTGCTACAACCTTTATTAGACCCCTCGCTAAAGGATACCAAAGTTGAGGAAGATCTGATAGGATCGAGTAGGACCCGGGCCATAGGTGGGCTTTCCTCTCTCGAGAAGCCAACCATAATGATGGCATCACGATATTTGGTGAAAAAGATTGTGGTAGTAGATGAACCTACCAATGTCTATGAACCGCTGTGTTTTCTATTTAAATGAATGAATGCATCAAAAATAGCCATAAAAGCCACTTCCCGTCCTCTTTTTCTGTGTTATCTGCAATTATTGTGTCATTTTGTGTAAAGGAAATGATCAGTTTTTTAAGTGGCGTTGATCAAGAAAAGAACAAACCAAATCGTAGCGTTAAATTGAAATTTTCATTCCCACGAACACCTAGCGGGGAAGAAATCCGGAACCCGAACCTCGAAACCTCTGCTTCCTTTCCCTCCACCCTTCCTCTATCCCTTACCTTCCGGCGACGACCGCAGCAAACAGAATCTTCTCTCTTCCCCGGTGAAGTCTCCCAAACCGAAGCCATGTCCCCAAACCTTCTCTCCTTCGCCTCCAAAACTCCTCGCGCGAAAACCACCGACCCCATCTCTTCCTCTTCTTCTACTTATATACTCTGCGACTCCACCTCATATTCCGTCGTCTTTTCCCGGAAAGAAGCAAGATGGCTTCCCAAGAAGGTGCAGTTCTCGATGCGCAGCAGCAGCGGCAATCAGTCGAATGGTTCAGGTACTCAAAGAGGGTGGTTTTGAAGTCGATCTTGTGTCGCGAGGACAAGGGACTGGGACTGGTCGGAGAGAGAGTTGTGGCTGGGGGATGGGTCAAATGGCGGAAAGAGAAGGCAGAGGAGGGTGTTTCGGAGCTGACACAAGGTCCGGCGGAGGCGCCGGATGTGACGTGCTGCGAAGTCCTCGTGTCTCGGGTTCCTCTCCTCAGATCAATTGCAAGAATTTTGTTGGGAAAAGATGGAGCTGTTGTTCCGAGACCTGTTGCAGGGCCGGCTAAAAGCGAGCTGGTTGTTGCTTACTTCAGCATCAATGATGGGTCCTGTGTCGCCAACCTTCAGGTTTGGATTTGCTAGAATTATTGATTATTTTATAACCAGTGTAGATGAGAATTCTTTACAATAGTATTTCAAAAAGCACACATATTTTTCTGGCATCTACCTTGATCTATGATTGCTAATATACGATTTTTGATTACAGATTGATTGGGTGTCTTGAAATAGGTTGGTAATGATCATAAAAATTCTTAGTGAAATAACTGCATAGACTCTAGTGCTTGTAGCATCTCAAGGATGGGCGAAGAAAGTCTTTAACTTACTCCTACTCTCTGTATTGCTGATAAACTATGCTAGTTGAAGATTAGTATGTAGATGCTCGGCATTTTCAAAATTACATGGAAATGCTGTCACTGTTTTTACAAATATATGTTGTCGGTTTACGTGCGAAATGCATTTTATAGGGTCTTTTCATTGACTTGGCTTGCAATATTTTTCAGATAGTGGTGGACTCCTCCATGTCTCTTCTTGGCCAAGTTATGTCTGTTGGAACTTCTATCCTGGTGGAGGGTGTGCTAGAGGAGATACCATCGCCAAGCAAACATGTTGTGCGACTTAAAGTAGAGAAGATTCTACATGTTGGGATTGTTGATATCAAGAAATATCCACTAGCAAAGACAAGGTTGTCTTTGGAATTTGTCAGAGCTTATCCCCACCTCCGTCCTCGCACAACTGTGGTTAGTTGAATATCAAATTTTCGATTGTCGACTGATACTTGGCTTTTCTCAAATTATCATACTATCTATGCTGACTTTACATCACTTTCTTGGGATAATCTCTTATTCCGAATCTCTTTGAGATGGCCTTGTTTGAAAATCCCCATCCATCTATTCTCTTCGCTCCTTTTTCTAAAATAAAGCTGGAAATAAGAAGTTTAAAAAAAGTTTTAACCATTTAAGTAGCTTTTCAGTTATTCTAACTTGAATGCACAGTATCCACAAGTGCCCATGGTTGAAGTGTATATCTAGATGTTCTTCTAGTGCATCAATTATGTTTGCGAATTAATGAATGTAATGTTCTTGATGAATTATCTCTCTGAAATGAGGTCCATGGACAAAGCCAAGGGGGTTGCATATATCCTCCCATGCTGGGTGCTACAGGCTTTGATATACAGCATAATTCTTATGTTTCTTCAAGAGGCCACTCTACCTCCTTTGTTGGATTATAGGAGTGCAATGGCAAAAATAAGTACTCTTTTCTATATTTTGACTGCTTCATCGTGCTAACTTCAGATACCCAGTTGCATTTAGCAAATAGAACTTGCTCCGTGAATTTATACAATTAGAAACAAACATAAAATTTCCTTTAATATAGGAGACTATTTGAGTCTGAATATGAAATGTAATATAGAGCAGATTTCTTTAAGGATTTACAAGAATGGTAAAGCCACTTGAACTTAGTTCTGTTATCTATTATCATCACATCTGTTTATGCATTTAAACTAGGATGATGTATAAATGAAATTTTTGGAAGAAAGATATGAAAATGAATTTTATTCTCTTATAAAAATGAAGAAAACTATTACATGGTTCATGGTAAAGGTAATTGTTTTCATTATTGGACATAACAAATAAGTGTTCTTTCCTATTGATTGTCACATCTAAATGCATTTAAACCAAAAGACTATATACAAGTTTCTTTTTCTTTTTTTTTCTTTCTTTTTTTTTTGGGGGGGGGGGGGGGGGGGGGGGGGGGGGGGGCGCAACTGCATATGTATATACAAAGTTCATTTTTGCGTCTCTAATTTGCAATATTAATCATGCAGGTTGCATCTGTCAATCGTATCCGTAATGTCCTATCGTATGCTACTCATACATTCTTCCAGAACAATGGTTTCTTATATGTTCACATGCCTATCATCACAACTACAGATTCAAGAGTTTGTAGCAAGATGTTCCATGTTACGACTCTTTTCAGCAAATCAGATGAGATGGAAAAGTTAATCAAAACAAGTGATGATGAACGCATCAACCTTGAAGTAGTCAAGGCCGCAATAAGGGAGAAAAAAAATAGAATTGATGAGCTGAAAAGAAGTGACAGCAATAAAGAAGCTCTACTTGATGCACTACAGGATCTTCAGAAGGCTAATGAGCTAGCTCTACAGCTGGAAAAGCAACAAAAATCAGCCTTCATAAAAGTTGGAGAAGTTGATTTCTCCAAGGATTTCTTTTCTTGTCCAGCATATCTCTCATTTTCTATGAGACTTCATCTTGAAAGTTATGCATGTGCACTTAGTAGTGTTTACACGTTTGGACCAATATTTCAAGCAGATGATTCTCTATCTCCAAGGCACTTGGCAGAAATGTGGATGGTCGAGGCTGAACTGGCTTTTTCAGAATTAGAGGTTGGTCCATGTCATGTTATGCATGCTTCTTTGCATCTTGTTATCCCTTTCTTATTTCTTAATACTTTTTGAGTTGACTTGAATATCAGGCTTATTTTTTTTATTGACGACATAGATGTACGCATTAGACAAACAAAAGAAAAAAGGAGGAACAAAAGTAAAAAAGAAAGAAAGAAGGATATTTAGCTTGAGTTCACAACTGGACAGTTCATCTATTTATAGCAACTCGGATTAAAAGTGTTACAGGATCATAATTCTTGCTCTTGGAAAAGTTTTCTTCAGGATGTCAACTTCCCAAGAAGAAAGTGAACAAAACAGACAATATTTTTACATGGTACTGAAACATAAATGAATTGGAAAAA
Organism: Phoenix dactylifera; assembly: GCF_051530095.1. Taxonomy (NCBI): domain Eukaryota; kingdom Viridiplantae; phylum Streptophyta; class Magnoliopsida; order Arecales; family Arecaceae; genus Phoenix; species Phoenix dactylifera. The sequence continues at coordinate 3,171,524 of NC_143200.1, forward strand.
TAATTGCATAATTTTCATAGACATCGATTTGAAAATCTTGTCTTGGTTGACACTAAAAATCCTCAATGTTAATCAGACTGTCAAAGCTTAAAACCACTAGTTTAAAACTTAATTAGACCTAAAATGGTCTACACTAATTAGGGGTTAAGCTTTACCATCAAACTCAAACAAGTAACTCAACATTGTCAAAATCGAACTAGACATCAAAACAGAAAGGTGCCTGGCCAGATGTAGCTAGGTAACCATTGGCATCAAATCCAAGTAAATTTGTGTCTGGTGCTTCAGTGAAGAGAGTAGTATAAAATGCTACTATGGTATTAATCTGAGCGCATTAGACCAATCTTCCTTTTATTATTGAAAAGAATAATGTTGTCACTGTAATGCATTGACCAGAACTTCTTGAACAATTTGTCTAACCTGATTATTAACTCAAAATTAGTGCAAGTGGAAGCTGATGGTTTTTGAAATTACCGGTGAGGTGATAAAAGAAGCTGTGGAAGCTGTGTTGTTTTCACCTTAAAAAATTATCAAGTATCGTTGTTATTCTAATTTTGCAAACTTTTCTATCTTTTTGTTGCTTTAAGATCTAATGGTCCAAACCAGAAATTATATTGTCTGCATTATTTGCTTTTAGAGGCCTGCTTACGCGTACCGATGGCAGTTGAGCAAGCTGTTTGCAAGCTAACTTGAGTTCAGCACAGAATTTGGCTCAAGTTTAGTTTACTTCGTTAAAAAATGAGCCAAGCTAGAGCTATGCTTAGCTTGCTCAAAGTCAGCTTGAATTAGCTTGAAATTCTAATTTTTAAGCCATCTACATAACTATATATTATTTTAGTTATATCAATTATACTAGCAATTATTTTTATAATTATTGGTTATAGATTAGTATAGGTTATGTCGAGTGTATGTTAACTATAAGATTAAAATATATTAGGATTATTACTTCAAACTATGTAAATGAAAGCCTCAAATAATTCTAGACTATCACTAGGTGTCTTAAATAAGCTATTTGTGCGAGTTCGGCTTGAAACTAAATGAGCTAGATTGAGCTCAGCTTGATTATTAATGGATCCAAGCTAGAGCTAGGCCTGGCTTGGCTTGGCTCGTGTTCAGCTCACTTCCTCTCCCGCTTACATGATGCAATGCATTGGTATGCTTGGTGTTTCGTTATTCGTCCATTGTCCTTATGAATCTCTCAGGCAGTTTGATGGCCTGGTTATTGAGTTATTGGTGCTCTGTTGGGATGATTTTGTAAGGCAGTGAGTGGATCATGACAGTAAGTATGATCTTTCTGTCACTGCAGTAAGTTTCTGCTGGGAACTTTTTCTATGAGATTTTTCGTATAATATTATGAGTTCACCTATCCTTGATGGATTCTTTTCACCCACTCAACCAATGTTGCTCGCCTCATTTCATCCTTAAATTTGAACCATGTTTTTCATTGGTTTAGTACTTTTTATCAAGCGTCAATGAACTATTTTATGTCCTATGACGTGACAACTACAATCCCTAGAACTACAGGGGTGCTAACCCAAAGACATGGTTTTGGGGATGTTATTACTCCATGACAGGCATGGCTGAAACTATTACACTATAATGACATTATAATCAACTATTTATCTTAAAAAAGATTCAACAACACATACATATTTAATGACTATAAAGGCTCATAAAACTGGTATTAACAACCGTACTGTCATGATACTTGTTCAGTATGGTTTGGTCGGTACTGGTACAGTAAGCACCTAGTACCGAGATAGACTTCCAACACTTTTTGTCACTCTCAGCCCTGGTACTATTTGAAACTGGATAGCATTAGTCGGTATTGGGCAGTACGAGGCAATTTTGATCAGTTTGGACCGATACGAACCGATTTAGCTCATATACCACATCGAACCTTGGTACCGTACTACTACCACATGAAATGGTACAGGTCAATACAGTAGATCTTAGCTATAACATCTTGATCCACAATACATATACATATATGCATATGTATACATGTACATTTATATGATGGCATTAAAATCTCATATTAACCGTGTCTCTTTCTCTTTATGAACCTTTGTTTTTTGAGGGGAAGGAGGGCTTAAGCCCATCAATTTCTTTATGAACATACTTTAAAATATGAAATTCTACAAACATTGACAGAGTTATGTAATGGTCATTCTGACTGTCACATTGGAAAAGTTGTAGCGAAGAATAAGGTGTTGAATAGCAAGATTTTTCATAATGATCCCCCCCCCCCTCTTCTCTCTCACTCGCTCACTTACACTCCCCCTGCCTTTCCAGTCTCCTACACGGAACCAGCTTCCAACATTTCACAATTCAGTTGCTCATTGTTGATACTAAATCATCCTTGATTACCAGTTTCGAGGGTAACTATCATGAATTTGTTAAGAGAGAAAATGTGTTCCGTACTTCAATATTTCAGTTTTATCCTCACTTTACTTCTGACTATCCTTTTGTATGTCTCAAAGTTTAAGATTTTTGACAAAAAAAAAAATTCTGTATTGATGCTTCCAGGATGTAATGAACTGTGTGGAGAACTTTTTGAAATTTATTTGTCACTCGGTGTTGGAGAATTGTTCTGATGACATACAATATATGTCAAAACATATAGACAAGGACTGCATAGATCGCCTTCAGTCAATAGGGTCAAGTTCTTTTGCAAGAATCACTTACACAAACGCGCTGGAGGTTCTAAATCAGGTACTTGTAAAGAATATTTTTTGGCAGAAGCCATGAAACTGTTTGGTCGAAAAATTTGAACAATGGAAAATGATGGACAGGTAAACGATCAGACATTTGAAACAAAAGTAGATCAGGGTCTATCAGAGGAGCATGAGAGGTATGTTTTCAATTAGAGAATAGGGAAATTCAATTCGGTAAATAATTTTGTGCTTCATGGTTGCCATGCATTTAAATATTAGTACCTCATTGTGCCTTTCCCATGATGTCAACATTCCTCTGCTATTTGTTTGTGATGGTGGCAGTTATTTGGCAGAAAAGATCTACAAAAGGCCAGTGATTATCTATGAGCATCCAAAAGAGGTCAAGCCATTTTATGTGCGCATCAGAGATGATGGAAAAACAGTTTCTACTTTTGATATCATTGCACCCAAGGTAATTTTTTTATGCTCAACAAAGTTCAAGACATGCAACCACAGTCTAGACTTTTAGTTATAAGTTAAGCTTTTGATAGCTGCACCACTAGTGTTTCACTGTCACTAAGCTGGATTTTTCATCCACAGGCTGGAGTTCTGGTTAGAGGAAGCCAAAGGGAGGAGCGCATTGATATAATTAGTAAGAGGTACTCGATCTTATCTGGGTACTATGGTGCACAATTTTGTCTCTCTTTTGAGCTAAGATTATTTGTATCTCTTAGACAATTAACTTTGGATATGTTGCGGTGAACATATAAGTAATTGGGCAAAGATCCACCTGCAAATATTGTTACAGGATCGAGGAGCTTGGTCTACCTCAAGAACAGTATGATTGGTATCTGGATCTTCGAAGACATGGTACTGTCAAACACTCAGGTTTCAGCCTTGGGTTTGAGAAGATGGTTATGTTTGCCACTGGCCTCCGTGACATCAGAGACACAATTCCATTCCCCAGAACCCATGGCGCTGCAAATACATAGACTTTTCACATACCTGATGATGGCACGAAGCAGCGTACAATAATGAACCATGCATTCAATAAAAATTTATTGGCATTGTAATATTCTCAAGAAAATTGTTATTATAGTGACATCGTGTGATGGAGACCACAGTTTCCACATTGTTACTTACCAGTTCTTCCATACAAAATGCAGTAACATTGGATATAAAGTATTCTTATTCTAAACATATGCAAGTTATTTTTTAGTCTTCCATCCAGATGACCTACACTGTTCAGCATGATCTAAAATTGTTCCAGTGTTTACATACAAAACATTTTAGAGGCTTGTTACCGTATATCGAGCTATAAATGACACAATAAATTGTTCGTTTTGATCTATGATAAGGAACCATCTGATCTACCTGAATCTGGTTCTTGTGCATGCCAAGATATGTAAAATTTAATGGACAATTCCCATTGTCTACTTGAATACACTGGGACGGCCCACCATGTTTTAGGGCACAACTATGTTGGTTACATCCAGGAATTCCCATTATCTGAAGTTTATGAAACATGAATCATCATCCACTAACTCCCATTATATAGTGCTAATTGACCATCAGGGTATGAGCATTTGTTCTTATAAACTCCTCTCACCTTTGAAATGTGGACCAGTTGGCTACGCCCACATCCGTCATGTGTGAACCGCCGTTGTACAAAAAAAAAATGTGGACCAAAATCTCTTGGGACGGCGATCGGCTGATCTCGACTCTTGCCATGCCAACCTTTTTTCCCTGAAGCATCAAAATACAAAGCATGAGCAAGTCCCTGCGGGATAGGGATAGTACCATTTCATATAAAGATCCCAGTGTGATGTGCTGCAAAGGAGGCGACTCAGTCAGCCGCACTGTTCGTCTTCCGTAATACATGTGTGATCCCAAATAATTCGAGACCCTCCAGAGCCCTGCTAACCTTTGCAAACACGTGGTATGACCATGGATATGAGGTGAGTTTTTACGCAGCCGCACGTTCATACACAGTGCCACAACCTGTCCCAAAATTCCCCTTGCCATGTGCAATATTCCTAACCCTAATCAAGCAATTTGGAGTGGTCATGCATAATCCACAACATATGGACGTGCAAGCAAGTTGGTCAAATGCTGAGGGAGACATTTCTAAAGAGAAATCAAACCCCACTATAGAACTAATGAAGACAGGATGGCATGGTTCCTTTTCATGATGGCTATAGTGGCGCATGGTCTAAATACCACACTTGTCCCATTAGGTTCTCGTCATTATATTTTTTAAATTTGATATTTAGATGTAGTCTTCTTTTTTTCTTTTTTCTTGGAGCTGTGTTAGATGAAAAAAGGACGCGCCCATGACAAGATGTTGCTTAGAAGCTACTATCACCATCAACAAATTAGGGAGCATTTGGGTGCCTGGTTATAATATTCAAGAGTTTTTTATGAGTTGAAGGAATTTATAGTTAAAATGGTATCTTGGCAGGGTGACAATATGAATTGGATGATGCGGTCATACCATCGCATGCTAAAAGGAAAAAAAAAAATTGACAATTAATAGTCGATGTCATGTGGTGACTAGGAATTCGTTCAGAAAACATCTCGTGCGTGCTGCAATCCCCAGCCTTTCGAGGTTCCTTAAAGTCAACTCAACCGGTTTCCTCGTTCGGACACAGAGGGTAGGCCAACCAAAACAGCAGCAAATTGGTTACAGGAGAATCTATCTCACTGTTCTTCATTCTTTCTCTCTTTCTCATTCATTTTTCATTCATAAAATTTCTACTGAGGCCCTATTTGAGGAAGCTTTTAGAGGGCCAAAAAGTACTTTCTGGCCCTCCACAAGTACCTTTAGCTAAAAAAGAGTATTTGGTAAATTTTCCGAAAAGCTGTTTCAGCTTTTGCGGGAAGCTGAAAACAGCTTTTGGAGAAAAGCTCCAAATTGGAGCTTTCCAAAAATGATGTTTTCAGCTTTTTCGGAAAGCTGTATTTTTGACCAAAATACCCCCATTTAAAAAAAATTCCTCCCAAAAACCTCTCTCTCACCGTCTCTTCCCCTCCCACCCAACCCCACTCCCTCTCCCCCGCCGCCGCACCCTCTCCCTCTGCCCCGCCGTCGCACCCCCTCCCTCTCCCCCCCCCTATGGTGGGAAGGTGCCGAAGAAGAGGAAGACATGTCGTCTTCCCCTTCCTGCGGCCGCCGCCGGCGACGATCCGTCACGGAAAGGGGCGGTGCCAAAGAACAGGAAGAAGAAGGGGCCGAAGAAGAAGGAGGTCCAATGGTGGGGAGGGGCCGAAGAACAGGAAGAAGAAGGGGGTTCCTGCGGCCGCCGGCGGTCACGACCCGCCCCCCTCCCACATCCGCCACGGCCCGACCCGGCGCTGACAGCCTCGCAGGAGGAGGGCACTTCCCACAGGGCCAGCCGCGGGCGCCGCCGGCCACGGCCCGGCCCCCTCTCGCGGCCGCTGCCGGCCCCGACCCGGCCCCCTCCCGCGGCCGCGGCGGCCTGGCCCCCTTCTGGCGCCGCCGGTCGTGCGGGAGGAGAAGAAAGAAGAACGGGGGAGAGGAAGGAAGGAGAAGAAGAGAAGAAAAAAAGAAAAGAAAAGGAAAAAAAGAAGAAAAAGAAAGAAAAAAAAGAGAAGAAAAGAAAATTTAAAAAATAAAATAAATAAATAAATAAATAAATATTTATATAAAGGAATGAATGAATGAATAAATAAGATAATAAATAAATATATTTCAACATTATTAATTATTTACACTAATAATTATAATATTTTATACCTTTATTATTGTATTATACTATAAATATTATATTATATTACATTACATTATAATACATTAATATGTTATTTTAAATAATTTAATATTATGTTAGATTATAAAAAATTAATTTATATTAATAATTATAATATTTTATACCTTTATTATTGTATTATACTATAAATATAATATATATTACATTATATCGTAATACATTAATATGTTATGTTAAATAATTTAATATTATGTTATATTACCAAATATTAATTTACTCTAATAATTATATTACTATTATGCTATATTATAATAATATTATTTTATATTACAATAATATTATACTATATCCTATATTTATGTACTAATATATGTTATGTTTTATTATGTTCTCTTGTATAATACTATGCAATGTCCTTTATGGTAATTTTGTCATACAAAAGTACTTTCTCAGTTTGTTTACCAAGCACAAAACAAAGTACCACAGCACTTTACGAATGTAGTTACCAAACAGCAAACAGCTTATTATAACAGCTCTACTTCAGACAGCTCTACTTCCAACAGCTCTACTTCCAACAGCTCTACTGCCAACAGCTCCCCCAAACAGGGCTTAGACATCAGAAAGCCCAACCGGAGCCAATCCACCAAGCCTTTATCCTTTTTTCCATTATTTTGCAGATCTCCGGAGGCAATCCACATCAACATCCTAAAATTGCAGCAACAAATTGGTCTTGTCTGTGAGAAACGAAGGCTAAAAATGGTGTGTAGAAAAAACAATGGCTTAGAAGCCATCTAATAGTAATTTAGTGGCTTTCGGAGTGGCACCCCAAAGTTTCTGCCATTATAATTAGATGCAGAAACCACCGATGCAGAGAAACTTGGCCTGCTAACTCAGCAAGTGCGAGCTCTTACTTTGATAGTGAAGGAGCTATAGCAATAGATCCTTCCATTGGTAGTAGGACCACTTGACTGCTAGGATAAGCCTATCCAGGGCAGCAGCCATCTCCACCCCAAAGGTCATGACAAGACTCAAAGGCAGGGTCACCCTCATCCTTGTTCTAATACTAGATCTGGTTTCAAAAATCTCTCTACAGACCGACCAAATAGAGTCTCAAAGAAGGAGGACGATCTGGACCTGAGAATCTAGGAGATACACGACCAAACAGAGCCCTGCAAGAGCAGAAGATCAAGGTTGGAGACAACTTTGAGGTGATTTGTGAGCCTCCATTTACTAAAAGATCATGGGAGAACCCTTGCTTGGGGAGTCCAGGTACCTCAATTCGAACTCTATATAGTACCACAAATCTAATAGATCACTTTGAGAGCTTCAACGCTCTTACGATGTTGCAAGTCGTTTTAGAGGTCGTGATGTGTTGCACCTTCCCAACCATGCTAAGAAAGGTGGCACAGTTCTGGTACTCAAGCCTTTGACCAGGCTCGATCTACTCCTTCAATCAGCTTGAGCGCCAATTTGTCGGCCTCTTCTTCAATAGCAGAAGATGGAGGAAAACCTCGACCAACCTATTCTCCATCAAGCAGAGAGAATATGAGTCCCTTCGAAGTTATATTAGTTGATTTAACCTTGAGATGCTGGAGGTGCGCGAGTTGGCCCACCCTATGATAACGACCATAATGAACGGCCTCAGAAACTCATGCTTCAATTGTTCCTTGGAGAAGAAACCTTCGACGAATCTAGCCGTGCTCCTAATTCGGGCAAACAAATATATTAATGTTAAAAGGGCCATCATTGCTTGGAAAAAGATAGCGAGAAAGATAAGCAGCAAGTGCAAGGACCATGAGAAAGGGGAACTAAGGACAAAGCGCAATCGAAAAAAAAGAGTGTTGCGCAACCTCAGAGCCCGCTGCAGAGGCTTGAGAGGCATACTCTCAATGCACCAAGAACCCAAATCCTGATGGAGATTCAAGACCGAGGGTACCTATGCTAGCCTGGATGCTACGAATCTCCGTAAAGAAAAAAGATATGGGCAAATATCGCCAATTCTATAAAGATCGTGGGCATGACACAAAGGAGTGCCTCTAGCTTAAGATGAAATTGAAGCCCTTGTTCGGCGAGGATACCTCGACACTAGCCTCTCGCTTGGGTAATAGCCATCATCTTTTGAAGATATACAGCATGGGGCTTAGACCTCTCGACCTCAACAAGCTAATGGCTAAGCTCAAGGTTCAGGAAGAATGCATCCACACCCAATTTACCAAGCTTGAGAAGTTCAAACTTCAACGACTACAGGATTTTTTTGCAGGAGGAGCAATTCTGCTTCCACCGCCTCAAAGGTGTTCCTAATCTGCCATGTAACAAGTTGTTGCAGCATATCCTCAAGGTTGTTATACCATCTCAGCAGTCTATTATATTTATAGCACGATCTCGAGTTTATTAGAATACGATCCTAGAAAATTCAAACTCCAGCTATAAATGGGTGTGAATGCTCTTCAAAAAAGATAACTAAAAATTAACTTGGTTAGGGAAGACCACCTCTCTGGTTTTCATTCTTTTTTTCATTTTCCTATGTTTTCTATTCATAAAATTTCTACCGACTTAAACACCAGAGAGTTTGGTCAGAACTAATTTGACAAGCCTTCACCTTTTGTCCATTATTTTGCAAATCCATAGAGGTGATTCATATCGACATCTCAGAATCGACAGCAGAAAGAAAACAAAATTTCGAGAAAACCATCAATATCGCCAAACAAAACGTTGGTGCTTGTCTCCAAAAAAGAAACAACAAAAATTCTGGATCGTAGGTGGGGTTACAGGTTTGACCAATTTCTCATACATTCCCTCTTTTTTTTCCCCCCCAGCAAGCTCATATATTTCTACTGGCCTGGGAACTTTGATGGTTGTGTTGTATGAATTTAATCCTAATATTATATAGCAAACAATATTACCGTCGACCAAAATCATATTGAAAAATGAGATCAAGTTACACAAGAATCAAAAATTCGTCAAAATTTGTGCAAGTCTCTTTAACAGGGTTGTTGCCGCCTTATACTACCGTAGATAGCGCAAACGCCATCTGATATGATGAGGCTCCAGTACGAGGAACTGGTGCTTCTGCAGTAGTTTTTGCAAGAACACTGCTATTGATATCACCATTTTGTTTTTCAGAACAATTACTAAGAATTGGCACGGTATACAAGGGATAGGTGGTTATTAATTGTAGTTGGATTGCGGTTCGGTTTTTTTTTTTTCCTGAAATGAATATACCATACACGCCATTGCAAATACATGCAAAAAAAAATCAAAAAATAATAAATCCAAAAGCACACCGAATAATTCTCTCTTCTAGTCATAAGATTTTTCTAAAATGATTAGCCAGCTCTGTTGGCCTCACAATATACGTACTTTATCTGTAAGACTATTCCATCATTAACCGATATTTTTTAGCAGTGGATGGCATATGCCTTTTTGAATTCAATCAATAACCATGGCCGAACTGTGGCTTAGCTTTTAGCCCAAACATTTTAGCTAGCTTGAAAAGAAGGACGTGCATGCCACCACTTGTGTCCAAACTATACAGCCATGGTGGGCCTCAAGCTAGTTTTAGTGCATGCATTGTTTGGTGAGAGGTTTTAGTGCTGTCTTGACTTCCTGCCCGGCTCCAAACTTCCAATAAGAGAAAGAATGGAAGGTCTCACGGCAGTATTTTGACTAGTGTCTGAATGTCAGAAAAACTCTTCCACCCCACCAATTCATCCAACGTTAACGAAGATTAAAGAAGCAAACACTACGTAAAATAACCACCACCTTTATTGTAGAGTTGGGAATACTCAGAGAAGACGGTGTAGAGAGAGAATTGAGAAGAGAGGATGTCGTCGGACGGGGAGGAGGAGGAGGAGGAGTATCTTTTCAAGGTGGTGATAATCGGGGACTCGGCGGTGGGGAAGTCGAACCTGCTGTCGAGGTACGCGCGGAATGAGTTCAACCTCCACTCCAAGGCTACCATTGGGGTGGAGTTCCAGACGCAGACCCTCGACATCGACGGCAAGGAGGTCAAGGCCCAGATCTGGGACACCGCCGGCCAGGAGCGATTCCGCGCCGTCACCTCCGCCTACTACCGCGGCGCCGTCGGTGCCCTCGTCGTCTATGACATCTCCCGCCGCTCCACCTTCGATTCAGTGCCCCGTTGGCTCCACGAGCTCGACAGTAATGCTACTATATAGACTATATGCTCCCTGCTGCTCTTTTCTCTCCAGCTTCTGCTGCCAGTACTAGTCTGCTGCTTTCTTGTTGGAGAATTGATAGATTTCGGAATCTTTGCGTAATTGTCGTAGATCTGTGCTTTTTCCCTCATTTTTCTGTAATTTTTGTATGGTTGATGGTCGCGGGCATGTAGTTTTGCTGCTAATATTAGTTAGAAAGATGGAGAACTGCGTAACGGGTGGACGGACATGAGAAAGGTGACGACTTTGTTGATGATATTGTTGGTAATGGTCTAATTCTATGCGATTCAGGGATCTTTGGTTCTAGTAGTAGATTTTTGGTTGGAGGAATGGAGAAATTAGAAACGGATCTTGGAAGGGGAACAGAGGCACAGCTTGGTTGATGGGAATGTCGGTGTTGGATGTGCTAATTATGGTGCATCTATTGTTGTTGTTGTTTATGTATGATGGGGGATTTTAGATTTGGGTTTTCTTCTTGGACTGGGGTTACTGATTATTAATTCTAGTGATAGATAGATGTCGTTGGAGGAGTTGATGAATTATAACATTAATGGAGGAACAAAATAAATCCAGAATTTGGTTGATTGGTATGGTTGGATGGAATGTGTTTATGATTCAGTAGATCTGTTATTCCTTTACAATAGGAGTGATTGTGGAATTTGGTTTGATTCTCCAAATCAGTTTGCTGCTTTTTTGTTTAAAAAAAATAAAGGAAAACGCAGTTGTAATCAGTGTAATGGAGAGAAAATGTAACAGAGGAAGGAAATGAACTCTGAAATTGGGTGAGGAGAATGGTGGGATCGATGTATTCACTTGCTGGATTTATTCTGCCTTAATGATTGATGAAACTTAAGTTTGGATTTCCTTCATATATCTAGCTTAATACTCTTAGTGCTAATTCCAGTTTTAGTTTGAGAAATTCAGAAATTACAAGATGGAGACAACATGCAAATTAGCTAATAGTTATTAAGAGAATGGATCTATTTATGTGGTCGATCTGCCTTTTCTATATGGTGCATGATTTTGGGTTTGGGCCTAAGCATCTATACTAGCTTCCGGTAAGACACTTGATCACAATTGCTTTTTTTTCCTAAGGCTTGACATTTTTTTCGTTTATTTCAATTACAAATTTGCGATGCAATTTTAAATTTTGCTTCGTAGGATCACTAGAATTGATTTTTAAGTTTTTTCCCTCATTCTCTCTTTAGATCATTTTGGGGATAGGGATGCATTTAGTTTCTCAGACTAAGTCAAAAAGGGCATCCTAATGCACAAGGCTCCCATCATTGCAGGTTCAAGCAGGGGGTCAAATGTATGCAGCCTTACCCTCATGTGCAAATAAGTTGTTTCCATGTATTGAACCCATGACGTCTAGGTCACAATTAGTTTTTGGATAATTCTGACTTACTTCACAAAGTAAGTCAGAATTATTTTATTGGAAAATTTTTCGAATCCTCTTTTTCATGTCACTTTGAGAATATGTAATGTCAGACAATAGTTTTAAGGTCACCACATGCAGCAACTAACTTAAGCATGGGAAAGTACATGGAAGCAAAATATTTTTTGATTTCAAAGAGCAAGCTGAGATTCAACGTATGTGCCTTAGGAGCCAAGACACATCCTCTTTGCAGGACCTTTTTTTCTTGGAATGCTTAAGTTATAAGCAGAGTATGCTACAGCTTCCTCCAATATGTTCCCCATGTAGTTTTTAATGGGAAACATACCATTAATTTTGGGTCCTTCATAACCTTTTGCTCTGATTGGATTCTAGATCCAATGAAACTATATCTTGTTATGAACGTTTTGACTAAGCAGCAATAATATGGATTATAATCTTACGAGTAACTGTGCACCTTTTCTCATACAGTCATATTTCTCAATCTGTATGAAAATGGATAAGAACATTAATCAAAATAATCCTACATATGTTTGATATAGAAGCCTTATCGATCTCAGTGAATACTTTGTCAAACTAAAAGAAAAACTCATAAAGACCCATAGCATTCCTGCCCCTCTCCCAAAAAAGAAAATGTAATACAGTTTTCATTTGAGAAATTTGAAGCTCTAGAGGGTTAGACATTAATGAACTTTCTTCAGAAATCAAAGCCATATCCGCAAGCAATTTCCCTGCTCTGTCTTTCATTTTCCAATTCCTAAATAACAATGACAGATCAAGGATTTTTCTGTAAACCTTTATATGTTTTGTACTCGGGAAATCTTGTTTGCTGCTATATAATTACTTTGTTTCTGGCTGTTTCCAATTGCCTTTTCTTTTTTATTCTCTTTTATTCTTTTAATATCTTCTTTAATTGAATAATTAATTCCCTTCTTAAAGTTGCTATCTGGGTAAAGCCTTTACATATTACTGCTAACGGATAATGTCGAGGAGACTGTTTGGTTGCTGATGTCTAAAAAGGCATACAGTGTTGGGTGGGGAAGAAAATGGACACTGAGGATGAGCATATAGGAGTTTCAAATAAAGTAGAATATGAATGACTTCACTGTTTTAGACTGATTATCAAGGATAGTTCAATTTGGACTCTTGTCTATTTTTCACCCTTTGCTTTCTAGGTTACTAATGTATTATCATCCTTACTAACATTTCCCTTCATTGATGTCTCTTTAGCAATTAAGATGTTTTATTGAAGTCCACGTTCTGCCTATTCAAAGGTTTTATCCAAAAAATTCCAATCTTTAGGCATGACAACGTGTGTTGGAACTCAGTTGTTTGATATTAAGTTGTCCTTTTATGGCATGATGTTCAATAAACTACCAGACATATACCGACACATGCATGCTTGTTGTTAACTGGCCTGCGAGAGTTTGACAGAGGAACTTCTAATGGGAGCAAAACTATTCTAAACAACTTCTTTATAGCATTTCTTCCTTCTTTTTTTTAATTAGATCCTGAGTGGAGCAACTGTTGAACTTGGGTAACATAACCATGTCTAAGATTAATGTTGAGCTTTATTGGATCCACTCTCCCTCATACCACTTTGATGTTACCCATTAATGGATTCCAAAGTCATTCTGTCAACTCTTCTAGTATCTCACTAGAAAATTATTGAAGCAAGAAGCAAGATTCCCAAAGAATTCTTTAAAGAAAAATGGACATTTCAAGCACCAGATATTAAGCATTACACAGAATTTGCTTCATCTGATGCATGCTTATCTAGAAGTCTCTCTAGTGTGCAAGGCACCTAGGCCCTTCAACAATCCAATGACCTAGGTAGCTGGCATTTTCCAGCCCTTTAGGCAGTTTTGGTTTCCTAGGTGCCTAGCCACCTAGGGGCTGCCTTTGTCACAGGCAGGCACCTTGTTCATTGAGTAGGTGGAGGCATTAAATTTGTTAAGTAATTCTCTATTTAAGCAAAAAAGTATTTACTTTAAGAGAGAAAGAAGTGAAGGCAATTTATAACGTATTCTCTTATAAACTGATTGATGCTTGAACATGTCATGTTTCTAAGAAATTTTAAATTCTTCAAATCATTTAGTAGAAAAAATATTAAGAAAACCAAAGCAATTAAGTCGAAGGTTTCATTATTGCATGACTTAACAAATTCACAACCTTACTATCTAGCCATATAATATTCTTTGATGTGCTTTTTTGTGAACTATATGTGACTATACATGAAAGCATGAAATGTTTTAGTAATTTTTGGGAATTTTTAAGCATCCACTTGGCCACCTAGCCATGCTGCCTAGGCCTTTAGAAGGTTGAATGCCTAACACTGGCTAGGCAATTTGACAACTTTGGTACTATGTATGCCTGATGTTGATAACCACTATGAAGTCTCTAATAAAGTCTCTTATTCAGTTAACGAGATTCTCTTGATTATATCTCTATCAAGTTCATATTTTGGAGGGGGAAGAGAAGAGAAGATCCTATTATCAATCATATAAAATTATACATCAAGATATTTAAAAAAATAAAAAGTGATTACAGAACATAGTTTCTGGCAATTAATTTTAATTTTAAGGAGAATAGAGTCATTCATTTAATAATCCATTCTCTTAAATCAGTCACATTTAACAAGATATGATTCAACAAGTGGAGCAACACTGTACAAATTAATCATGCTTTTGTTCAGTGATATTCCTACTAGTTTGCTTATAAGTAGCAGCGCAAGAGTCCTATGCAACATATGAGCACTAGTTGCTTTAAGCCCAACGATTGACACCAATCATCAATTTTGGATATAGTTTGTAGCAAGTCTCGCAGCATTTATTGTATTTGCATTTGCATAATCAGATCTGACGGAAAAGGTTAATTTGCTTACGTATATGCATTTTTTGCTGTGTTTTTCTCTTCCCCTTCAAACTTTTCTCTGTTATTCTGATTTGATAGTCTCCAAAAAAATGCTTGATATGTTTGAATATAAAGGACTCTTCCTCACCGCAATTGTTATGGAACTTTTCTGCATGCTTGGTTTCATGAAACAAACACTGAAAGGGTTCAAGACAGTATACTCCATATGCACTAGTAGTCGCAACTGATGGCTCTCTCTCTCTGTCTCTCTCTGTCTCTCTCACTCACTCACTCACTCTCATGTCAAGGTTAAGTTCTTCAAGAACCAAACATGGTGACCTCCATATGCATGTATATGTTGAACTGGCTGCTCCAGAGCTGCATATGAATAACAAAATTGTTGCTGAACATAATGTCTGACTTGACATTTTTGTAAGAACTTAAAAAACAAAATGATAAGGCCACACGTTTTTATAATATGAAGTGCTTATTCAAACAAAGATGCGTGCATACAGTTTGACCAGTGACGTAACTTTCTTCTCTTCTTTTTTACACCTATCATCTTCCAAATCATGCCTATTATCAAGGTGAAAGTTCATTGACCTGTAAATTGAAGTACTAGGAACTAAAGGCATTCCACCATTTTTTCTTTGTAATTTAGCAAGAATCCTCTTTGGAAATGCTAGTGGCCCAAAAACTTCCAAGACCCAATCAAAGTAACTATGGTTGACATATCCTGTAATTGCTACAACTACCTTGCATAGGCAGCTATCTAGACTAGCAATATGGTAGTTGGAGGTCAACTTTTGATTTTTCTTTTTTCTGTAATTTGAGACAAATCCTTTAATACTTCTGATAGTTTAAACTAATTGAATTCAGATATTGATTAAACAACCTAGGCCTTGATATTATTAGTAGATTTTAATGTCCAAAGAAGCAGCTGATATTGATTTCATTTTTGAGCAAAAGTTGCTGATACTGATTGATGAAGTCCTTGTAGAAATTTGTTACGGTGAAATGTACAAGATATACATCTGGAAACCTCATCAGCGTTAATCATATTATCAAGACTAAATCTATTTTATGAAGCCAGTTAACATGAAACAAGTTTGTGGATTGTATTAGTGACGACTTGAATGTGGTGGTGATACATTATCATTCTAAGCAAGCCTATTAGTATGTAACTGCTTATGTTCATCTATACTTTGTAAGATGCAAGAGTCAATTTCTTAAGCATATATCTACATGTTTATGTGCTTTGATTTCTTTTGCCTTTTAGTGATTACGCATCTGAAATCTGTGTGGAACCTTGTCGCAGCACATTCAGACACAACAGTCGCAAGGATGCTGGTTGGTAATAAGTGTGATCTGGCAAATATTAGGGAAGTATCTGTTGAGGATGGCAGAAGCCTTGCAGAAGCTGAAGGGCTGTTTTTTATCGAGACTTCAGCCCTAGATTCCACAAATGTGAAGACAGCCTTTGAGATTGTTATCAAGGAGATCTACAATAATGTCAGCAGAAAGGTCTTAAACTCAGATTCCTACAAAGCAGAATTATCGCTCAACAGGGTAAGCATTACTGGCAATGGAACTGATGAATCAAAGCAAACAACCAGAAAGTTCTCTTGCTGTTAGTTTCACTTGGTCGGTTTTCTTCAAGTTTTGGGAGCCAAGGCTTTATCATGGTGGGCCATAAGATTACATAAGCCAAATTAGTTTTTGTTTGTTACATTGCTGGAAGTATATTCATGTCTAAATTACAAAATAAGGAAATCTTGTTGTTAGAGATGATTCCTTGTGCTATCTAGGAAAAACATGTTACTGTCATGGCTTGATAAAAGTAGTTAACATTGTAAAACTGTGTAACCAGACTATGTTATATTCCTTTCACCATTATTCTTTCTTGCGAGCAGTACTGTAGAATAAGAGTTTTATGTGCAGTCAGACCAGGATAGACTAGTGGTTAAATTCCTCATTCACCTGGGGATAGGTTTGTATGTTAAGAACTCAGGAGGTGTTTCCCCATGTGTTTGGACATTGGTTTGTCTTCCATTGTTATTTGAAATGGTTGGAGGTGCTCACTCCCTCCCCGACTCTCTATTTCTCTTTTTCCCTAAGATTGCTCTGGGCATCATTTCAAAATTTTAATTATATCTGATATGCCTTGGAATTTACCATAACCGATATGGTGGACCGACCAACGGGAGCTCGCGATGAAGCGTCCGACCAACTAGTCAAAGTTCGCTGCATAGCCGGCCCAGAGGTGTGCCAAATATTTTTCAGATTTCAAACTTTTCTCGTAACTTGCAACAGCTCGGTCACAATCGCGAACGATTTTTATAATCACATGACGAACAAGCGAGCTGTACAAGTGAGATGCACAGGTATTCCATCCGCATGTGATCTTCAAGATACGTGATCGGTTACCAAAAATGGCCTACCCATGCACCCGATTTTCTCATCGATGGTTGCCGACCCTCATCTATATAAACAACTACCGAGGAATCCTCCAAGTAAGTGCTCGAGTTTTTTTTTTATTTCCCTATGCTGCGACTCTACTACTCTCACAACTACTCTCTTATTCTCTAAGAGACTATTTGACTTAGGTATCAGAGAGTCCCCCATTGGACACTCTACAGTAAAAGAGCTTTCCTATTCTTGTTGTTTCATATCAGATCTGACATCGGAGCAAATGTTCGAGCACAGTCTCCACCATTCCATATCACCCTGAGAGCGATCAATATCATAGCCGTCATAGCTAGCTCGGTGTCTTAGTCAGGCCGATTTCTATTATATATTAGTATTTTTTAATTTTTTTCTAATATTCTGAAAACAAAACTGGTTTCCTATGCTAGTTTGTTTTCATCTTCAAGATCTGTAGACGATCTGAGCTGGGGGCGGCAGCTGTGGTGATGTTGGTGTTCGTGGGCGTAGCAGATGGCGTGTGGTGACAGGTCGACCAGTGCTTCCATATTGGATTTTGTTTATTTTGCTTTAAAAGGAAAAAACAAGAAAAGAAACTGAGAGCAAAGAGGGCCAGCTGCAGGTGGCATGTACTAAAATGTTGTTCAAACTATTGTAAAATCCCAAATTCATTCTTGAAAGTCGCATTTGACAATGAAATAATTCCTAATAATTGATTTAATTATACACAATCCGGTAATAGAAGTATTTTCATAGTTTGTTAGTGGCATTACTAAAGTTTATTAATGATCCATTTATTTTATTTTTGGTGCTTGTAGTATTAGACTTCATGTGTTTTAGCAACAACTCAAGTTTTATAAAATTTAAGTTGTCGAGCTCGGTCGCAAGATATAGCAAATAAGGCCATGCTCATCGAGAAAGATGGTTTATTTTAGACTCATAAATTTGATTGGGCCATGTACCATAACCATCTAGCCTCTTCCCATATATTTAGGGTCGGTTTTATGCATTCTCACTAGCCAAGGTTTTTCTATTTAGGGCCACCTATAATGTTGTTCCAAGCTTATCCTTCTTCACAATCTCCACCATATCATCTTATATCTTTTCCTCCTTTTTTCATCACTTTCAATGTAAATCAAAGTAACATTCTTTATGAGAGTCTTCTCCAATTTTCATGGTACATTTTTATACCAACCCAATCAATTTTTTATTATTTTATATTATGCAACTCCTAAGCTCCTCTTATATACTTATTTCTTATTTTATCATCTGATATATTTATTTCTTATTTATCTATTCTAGTTTAACGAAATGTTCATTTTAATTTATTCAGTTCCACTACTCTCAACTTGTTTTCATGTACTTTCTTTATTACCAAGCACTCTGAACGATATAAGATAGTAGGTCTTGCTATTATTCTATTCCTTTAAATTTCCACAGTATGCATCTCTCATATAGTATTTCAAAAGTACCTTTCTACTTCATCCAACCAATCCTAATTCTATTACATGTATCTTCATCTATATCTCCATTGTATAATAGATTCTGTGTAACGAAAATAGTCACATTTTGCCATCTCTTGGTCATCAATCTTAATTATATGACATCTTCTTTTCCATTCTCCCTAAATTTGCATTACATATACTCTATCCTTTTTCTACTAATCTTTAAGCCCCTATTTTCAAACCACCATACATTAAGTTTAGCATTTAATGTAGTTCTCTTTTCATCAATCAATACTATACCATTTGCAAATGATATATATCATGGTACGCCTTTCTGATATTAGCAGTAAGTTCATCCATAACTAATGCAAAAGTATATGAACTTGATACTGATTATTGAAACAAACCTGGAGTAATTGGAAAAACACTTGTTGTATAGTAGTAACTTCTAACACTTGTCAATATCCCAACATACATATCCTCAATTATTTTAATATAACATTTATGCATACTATTTTCTTAAATATTACCAAATTACTTTTCTTGGTACCTATTATAAGTTCTTTTAAGCTAATGAAGACTATATAGACTTTCTTTTGTTCTGTATTTTACTATCAATTGTCCGAATAAAAAGATAAGCTCAATTGTTGATATTTCAAACATATATCCAAATTAGTTATCTAAAATAGTTATTATTTTTTTGAATCATAGAGTGACTCATAAATTTAATTTTCTAATAATTGGAACAATTTTGTACACCACCTTCATATGTGTAATCATATGTAACATTACTTCTCCTCCAATCATCTGCGCTTTTTTAATTTTTAAAATTTTCTTAAATATGTTAGTAAGTCCATTTAGTCCAATACCGTCCATAATTTTCCATACCTCGATATATATGTATTCTGATCCTAATACCTTACCTTTTCTGGTTCTTTTCAAACTATCTCAACCTTACTTTTATAAATTACATTAAAAAAAAACCTTGACTCCTCCATGATTTTACTTCTTCAATAAATATATCTTTACTAGAGATGTTATTTAATAATTTTCAAAATAATATCTCTATATTTTTTTTCTCATCTTAATATCACTAGTATCCTATTGTCCTTGCTTTAAAAGAATCAAACTTGATCCACATATTTAGATTTTCTCTCTATAACATTATCTATTTTCATGTATCTATTTTCATTTTTTTAATCAAAGATATCATATAATTTATCATATGTTACATATTTAATCTTACTTACTAGCAAATTTGGATTTTTTCCAGCTTCCTTATAAGTTATCTTATATTTTTTTCTATATCTTAGTAACATATTTAATCTTACTTACTAGCTAGGGAATGGCGCTCGCCGGAAGGAGATGGAGAGGAGAAGACCTTGTGCGAGATGGAGGAGAGACCGGAACTCATTGGCTTCTCTCCAATTCGTCTTTTGCCCAGGCCCGCCTAACGACACTCCATGCTTTTATCTTGCAGTACAGATTTTGGAGCAGCTCATGAGAGTTTGGGTACCTCCGCCGGATAGCACTTTGAATGATGGCAAGGCAGGCACCGCTGAACAGAGAACTCCATGATAACTATTTCTTCAAAAATTAATAGCACTACATAGAAAGTTTTTAGCAGGTATATACAGTATCACAAGTATATTTTAAGAATAACAATGGAGAAACCACTTAGATAAATGATAAAATGACGTGATAATTATTTAAGAAAAACACATGAACACTTGGAGGAATACCTCCCGAGGTTTGTGGTGCAATCATTCAACCATAGCATCGTCTCATCGACTGTAGAGATTGCAGATACAAGATCAATCTGTATCAGTTCCCCATAAAGGATTCTTCCTAATTAAAATCAACAGAATCAAAGAATAGAATCAACAAAAATCCATCTCCATAAAATGTATCCATTTAATCATCCTCTAATGGTGACAGAAAAATATTATAGGGCTTTAAACATTCTCGACAAAATACACACCTTATATGTTAATTAATTTGCATCATAATCACCACCAAAAACATTCAAAGGACATAGTTGGTGAAGAGATGGCTGAAAAGTTAATATATTTTAAAATTCCAAGCCTTCAGAAGTAGCTCAGGCGCAACCAGTTATGGTCTCACCAGGAAAATGCATTTGAACAAATATTGAGAAAAAGAGAGAGATCGAGCTCTTTCTTTCTCATGGAACATAGCCATGCATGCTAAGGTGAGATGAGTGAAGAGTACACAATCTCATTTTTCTAGCATGGCATAAAGCCAATAATACACCTACATGTTTCGGTAAGAATAAATACACTCGATTCTGTTTATCTTACAGTGACTGGAGAAGACAGGAAACCTCTATTATTACAAAGATATTGCTTCAGATTCGGAAAATGCCTTCTTTACCACACCAACTGCTCTGAAACAACCAACTGTACAAAATAGAAGTCACAAGTACTCTCAGAGCAAACTTGAGGCTATTTATCTTTTTGCATCTCCCTCTAGGCCGAGGCAACAGTCATCTATTAGATGAATTAGGACAAACAGTGAATGTCTCCTAACACTGCAAAAATTCAATATTCATTATCAGATAATTATTGATGCATGAATAAAAGAAACATCAAAGTGTCATAAAAGCGCCTTTGTTTCTCTTACACTGAAAAAAAGAAATTACAAACAAGTAAATCAGAAAAAAATGATTGTGGTATAATTCAGACATGACTGTCCGATCAGGTCCAAAACTCATAAGCAACAAGAAAAGTGGTAAAACCCAGATAGGTCCAAATAATTTCTTTTTGTGATTATTAAATGGTGCTATTAAGAAAACTGAATTAGTTTTATCCGTACCTTTTGACCAGCCCAACAAAAGAAACCAATTTTTCATGGCAAAAGGCAAGCAAGATGTTCAGAATAAAGACATCCACTACTAATGACTATTTCTAAAAAGAATCAGAACTAGAGAATAAAAATAATCAGAAATACTAATTTAATACTACCTTGGTTAGTCTGAACTAACTACCAGCTGTAAACTAATTGAACCCTAATCACATTTACATTGTAATTGAACCCCAATATTTTATTTTTTTCCTCATTATTTTTTCTTAGGTCCAAATATGATTTCAATATTATATTCACTAGAAAGTGCATCCAGTCAGGAGTTTACTGCTTTTTACAGAACAAAATTTTGAGTTCGGACTACAAGGATAAATCCTATTTATAGAAGGCTGTGCAGAACGCTTTGAATTACAGAGGATTGAAAGGTATTGTGACCGGCCTGGAACAAAAGAAAGGGGATGCTCTAGGGAGTTATAGCCTCATTTCTACAGGGTTCTTGGGCTTTTTTTCACCTTGTTGGAACCGAAAACCATCTCTACATATTTCTCATCTTTTTCATTAGTTGCACATCTAAAGCTAGTAAAGTCTGGCAGCATCAAGCAACCTATAAAATAAGCCCACACTCTCAAAGAGAATTACAAAATTGAAGGTGTAACACCCAGCCCAACTAATAAAGAACGGAGCCTAGCTCGCTTGACCGGCCAAGATGTAAGAGTTGTAGGAAATGGAAAAAAAAAGGTAAAGGCCCATTCGACTTGAAGTAGGAGACCACAAAAAAATGGAGATAAAGCACCGGCCCAGATGTAAAAGTTGTAGGAGATAGGGGAAAAAAAGCATAGAGCCCCCATTCGACTTGGGGTAGGAGACCAAAAAAAAAGGGAGATAAAACACCGGCCTGGATGTAAGAATTGTAGAAGATGGAAAAAAAAGGATAGAGCCCCATTCGACTTGGAATAAGAGACAAAAAAAAAAAGAGATAAAGCCCTGTTCAACTTGGAGTAGGAGACAGACTCCTCAATCCCGATTTCATACAACAACTATTTAAAGACCCCCACCCCCTTTCGCCTCACCGCCGACAGGTGTTGCCGATCACTACAACTAGACCACCGTTGGTTCCTTCTTCTTTTGACTTTCGACAATCTTGGCTCGTAGTGCTCAACAGAGATTTTTAGTTGAGCGTTTGTCGGAATCTTAAGTTCTAAAAGAGATTGTCGAAATTATTGGACCTATAGTTTGGTTTCACTTGCAAGGTAAGTCATGCAACTCTTTTTCTAGATTTATCAACAAATTATAGATATTTTCTTAATCAAATTATTCTTGATTTATGAACTTAATGCATATTATTTTATTATTATATATGCCTCTTTCTAGAATATTGTACGATTCTTGATTGAACATATTGGTTTTGATATGGATTGTGCGCGATTGATTTCGATGTCGTATAATTTTAATGTATCTTACGATTTATAATATTAAACATGCTTTAAGAAAAAGAGTTTTGATTAGAAATGAATTTGGACTTGCAGCCAAACTATGTTTTGATACCCTGCCTGTGGAGATTGCATGTTGGCACTTCAATACCCTGCTAATGGAGGTTGTACGTTGGTATTTCGATACCCTGCCGGTGGAGGTTATACATTGGCATTTCGATACCCTACCAATGGGGCTTATACATTGGCACTTTAATACCCTGCCATTGGGGGTTATGCAGTGACACTTTGATGTAGTCATAGTTCATAGTTATCGAAATGAATTTGATGATTTCAACAAAATTTTTATGAACAACATTTAGATTTTGAGAAAAATTGAATTTGGCATCCATAATGTTTTGATAATGCTGCATACGGAGATTTGGTTTTGAATTATGAATTCCATATGCTTATTTTCAGCAGATGATTATTTAATTTATTATCTGATTTATCTAGCTAAAGTATTCTTTGCTTACAGGACTGGCTAGCTCATTATACGATTTCTTACTATTTTTACAAATTCAAAGAATTAGCTTGACTCGGAGATTTATCATGGGAGAATGATTAAAGACAAAATTTTGACATCTTTATTTAGACTAGATTTTATTTTAGAGTTGATGCAAGATTTTGGAATATTATTGGCTTTGTAAGACTTTTAATTTTGTTATTTAAATTAGAATTTGAATGTTAATTATTTAAATTTATTCCACTGATTGTTTATGATATCATGATGAGATACTTTGCACATTTATAGGAAGAATTTTCTATGAGTATGCGGCGGTTGTTGCGACCCCTAGCTCGCGATCTCGAGTCAGGGGCGTGACAGAAGAGTATCTTGATAGACCTGGCACAGAATAAAAGGGATGTTATAAGGAGTTATAGCCTGGTTTCTAGAGGATCCTTAGGGCTTTCTACATCTTATTTGAACCAAAAAATCATCTTTACATATTTCTCATCTTTTTCTTTAGTTGGACACCTAAAGCTAGTAAAGTCTAGCAGCATCAAGGAACCTACAAAATAAGCCCACACTCTCAATGTCTAAAACATCCCTAACCTCAGTTTGTCACCCATGGCAAGGCTAGCTTGTTTCTTAAGTAAGACAATATACTAAATTTTTAATCCAAGATCTTGCGGAGCAGAGGTTTGTGTCCAGGAGAGTTGAAGCTATGGCTTAATGTTTCAAAATCCATCTGCTTCTTTATTCTTCTTTGGTCTTTCTACTTCAATGCTTTATCCTTTGGATTTCCGCATAAAATTTGTCTTGCACAATTATCTTTAACTACGGTAAAGTCTCAGGTTTTTACTGGGGGTTAAATTTTCCAAAGGAGGGGGCAAGATCCTGAACCTTCTTCCTTTTCTATCAACCCAACCAAATTAGTATCGTTTTTCAATTTTTTTTTCTATGGTAATCATTAAGATGGATGATATGCTAAAGTTACATTTTGGCTCGTCTCTAATATTTTTATCTCTTGCAGTTTCCTTATGCAAAGAGCTCTAAGAAGTGTATACACTAGCCTAAAGAGGTAAGAAACCATGAAATCTCCTCGGGGTGAATAAAGGAATTCATGGATCTGGTCGGACTTAAGCAGGTAGAAATCCTAAGATCCTCGTATTTTAAACAGATCGTGTACAAGGGTTAAATACTTCATTAATGGCATCCTCTATTAAGTTTGGAGAATATGACTCCATCCAACAGTGCTGAATCTCAACAACATGCTATATGGACGCTCCAAATTCTGGGATTGCAATGCATAGGACACTTGGACACTCTGAATACTTGAAACACTTTACAACACTCCTTAAGACTTTATACCATCAAATCATGAAGCCACCATCATTACATATCTACTTTTGGCACTTCTTATGAAAACTATTAAACTTATCGTAACCGTGAGCAACAATTTTGTCAGGTCTTATGATCTTATATAGAATTGGTTTAGCTCATTATTCATTATATGCATACACATAAATACATTATTTACACATACATGCCCCATGTCCAATTTTTGGAGATCCCCATGTCAATCTTTTGGATAATTGGATATTAAAATTCGTGTCACTTGTCCAAGCAACATCGCTTAAAAGATTCCTTATTTTGAACCAACTTTCAAGATCACAAGAGATGGGACTACTTTAGGATGGGTTGCACAACTTTTTTGTTTCAAAAAGGAAAAAAATTAAGAATAGCAATTACAGTCACCTTTGTAAATGGTGGCTATACCAGAAATAATACCAATGTGAGAAATTCACCAACTTAAAGCTTTATAAATACTTAAAAGTTTGAAGGTCTTTAGATGAAACATTCATGGTTATCACGTCGAATGACAATCTTCTAGACTAACAAAGGTTCAAACTTGAGAAGCTGAGATGACTTCAGGCCCTCAATCATATAGTAAGAGGAAACTACATGATAACAGAATCTTTAAGGGAAAAAGAAAAGAAAAAAGGAGAAAGTATAGGAAAAAGTATGGTTAAAGGAAAAAGCAGAATGACAGGAGCCATCTCTACACAGTAATTTGATTGGGAGGCTACTTACAAGTTGAAAAATGACAAAAATACCTAAAATAATTGTGCAGCCAGGGTTTGGCCTTTATGACCTAGGCCCGTTACACAATAAACTCAAATACATTGAACCAGACTCGGTAGCAGGCCCATTAGCTGTCCAGTCCAACTATAGAACCCAAAGAGACTAACAGCATCTATTGACAAGTATTAAAGGATTACCCTGAAGCTTTGTAAGATCCTAACCATGTCATAATTTTCGCATGTTGACACTCAATATGTGTAATGTTGTCCTTTGACTGGAAGCTCCATGTAATTGTTGCTCATTCACATTATCAAAGTGCAGTGCCCAGCAAAAAAGGCAAGATGCCAACCCATGGAAAAAGTTAGCTCCTAGCCATATGGTTATTTATTATTTGTTTCTTAGGAAACCCCAGACATTCATTATGATCTACAGGCATGAAAACTCACGGAATGTAAGTAACACATGTTCTCTATATGAAAAGTCAGCGTAACATAGGAAATTTTTCAAGAAGATAAAGGCATTCTAGCAAAGGCACTTTAACCTTCAATACCTGTTCAGTTGCATGACACATATCATAAAACAAAAGTATAGAGTTAGTTACCAGTGAAGAACGTGAGAGATCATCAGAATATTATCTCTGTTTTGAGGCTATTGTTCTTGTAATTGTGGAAACTCCATCGACAAATTTAGTCCGGAATAAGACATTAGCATTGTTAAACATCCCCTCTTTAAGAGAAACCACAACGAACTGCAGTAAAAAAACAGTAACTAAGAATTCAGTACAAAGTCAAAGTTGTGATAAGTATACAATGCTCTGCAGGCCCAAGACGAGATACTGGGAAATAAATGAAATAGGGAAGACAAGGAACTTCAAAAGAAGAAAACATGAAAGTTATGGTTTACATAGAGATGAATATTTTTGTACTCAGATTAATGTCACAATCCTAGTTGGTGGAAAGATAATACACTCAAGCAAAACCTAAAGATGAACAAGAGAACAGGATAGGTACCTATACAAACTAATAAAAGCATGCCTTCTGCATGGTAACAAGAATGGTAAAGGGAAATCTAAACTCCCAAAACTTTCAGATATTAAAAAAAAATACAGTTTGTCATTTTAAGGCCTACAGCTTAGAACTCAACTCAACTCAACCAAGCCTTAATCCCAAACTATTTTGGGTCGGCTACATGAATCCATTTCCTCCAGTTCCAGGCCTACAGCTTAGACCAAAGTTCCTAGTAGTAGGAAAATAAAAACAAAACTTTTCCTTTTCACAAGAATCAGAAAATACTGATGGATAAATGATGTTAGAGAATATTAAATACAATACAACTCTCAAGCCAAGTGATATAGGAAACAAGTTAACCTGGGAATGTGGAAAATGAGCTTTGATCATTCTTCCAATATTTTGTGTATGGTTTAGATCAAGAGCAGCATCCACCTGTTGAAGAAAGAAATATAAACATTAAAAGACATGGTTTGACCATCAAGAAGAAATTTTTATAAATCAAAACAGCAAAAACTG
Organism: Phoenix dactylifera; assembly: GCF_051530095.1. Classification (NCBI taxonomy): domain Eukaryota; kingdom Viridiplantae; phylum Streptophyta; class Magnoliopsida; order Arecales; family Arecaceae; genus Phoenix; species Phoenix dactylifera. The sequence continues at coordinate 3,198,547 of NC_143200.1, forward strand.
TTAGAATAAAGTTAACCTCCTCACAGATAATTATGTAAAATTACAACCTACAATCATCTTTATGCCTTTCAGTTAAACTAAATTCAAGTGGCAAAAATATGCTCACCCAAATTTTACTGAAACACAACCTGATTTACCTAAGGGCTGGATAAGACAAGCCCTCCTGGACCAATTTAGAAATTAGAAGATCAGAAATTAGTAAACCCTGAGCTGAATATCAGCCTTGAAACTGAAATTTAATTGCATGTTACAGAAACATTTTACAGAAAAATGAAAAATGACGAATAAGGGACTGTCAATTCGCTCAAGGGAGAATCATCAAAACCCAGATTGAATACAATCAACTTATTAAAGAAAGGATTAGTAAAAGAGATGAAGGAGAACTAAATTTCAGTAAATTTTCCATAACCGGTTTATGGCATCTCCTTTATAGCTTATATAAATAAATGGACAATTTACCGAGAACTGGCAAGTAAAGACAACAGATATAACCAATAGGAAGAACTGAAGAAAGGAAAGAGAGAAATTCATCTTAAACAGCTGGCCCTATTTTAACCTTTTTTCCCTTCATTTCCTTCATTTCTTATTTTTCTTCCATCTCCTTTTCTTCCCTTTAATATTCAATTTTGTTTCGTTTATTTAACTTTTCTTGTCTTTTGTCTCGCAAATAGGCTCAGCAGGCCTTCTATTTTCCAATGAAACAGGAGGAGGTAAATGCTGGGCCTAAAGGATGCGATATCCTAATTCTAGTGGAATAAGTTATATACCATAAAATTTATTTTTGAAAGAGGAAAATGCCCCACCAACCCACCAACAAGGATAAAAGGAGGAAAAAGAAAAATTACAGTTGAGAACTAACTTTAGTTGTTGAACCTAACAACTTCAAGACCTACATTAAATTACTAAAAACTTAAAACAACAAAGATAGACACCTAAGCACAAAATTAAGTAAAATAATAAAAAATAAAACAAATGTTTTAATTCCATAGCCAATACTCTTCAACTTGTAAGTTGGACTACACTATAATAAGAGGAAATTACAAAGTTATGCTTTCCATTTTGAGTAAAATAAAATGAAAATCGCCACCATTCCACTCAAAAGATAAAATGATACAAGTGGTGGGGGAAAAAGACCAACAAAAATGTTCCGCTCACTCAAGGCTTCAACCTTCTTTAAATCATAGGGCATAGTCTATTGTAGATTCCAAATAACTGAAAGAGATCCTTGATCCAGCATAGTTCCACACGTCCAAGATACCTTTAGTAGTTATTCGCCCCCCAAATGATTGAGAATGATCGCAACAACTCTCTAGTTGGAGATTGATGGAGGCCGAATCAAGGTAAATAGTCAAAATCCAAAGATGATTAATCTAAATTGTCCTTCTAGTTGCTCTCCCTCTCTCTCTCTCTCCACTACTAGTTTGCTGAAATTTGGACAGCAAACCCGAGTTGCTCCTTAAGGCATCATGTCTCCAGCTTGAGTGTCCGGAGACATATTTAGTTTCTTCTCGTGATCTCCTTTCTCCATGCTCAAATTAGAGCTTCCTGCTGAATCAAAGTTTACAGCTTGCTACTAGGAGAACAAAGGGAGTGAGAACCAAATGAAAGATCAATGTTAGGATAGAACTGAAAGCAACCACTGAACCAGCGTCAGAGTTGGTTGAAGCGCCATCATAATGCTAACAGCCTCTCAACATGCTGGGGTAAGGCTATATACATCTGATCCTCCCCATACCCCACAATGGTGGGAACCTCATGCACTTGGCTGCTTTTAATATCTGAACGCTAACATCAGAAATCTTTGAAAATATTAGCCAGCTTTGCGTCATCCATCCACCATAAGGTTCTCTGCTTCCATCTCCTTTGTTGCAACATCTAAATCAGCCCATTAAAGGCTCTGTCATTAAATGCATAGCAAGAACGCAAGCACTTGCATGCATTTTACTAACAGGGTGCCTAAAATATAGTACATATGGATGACTATCTTTTTCTTTTTTTCACTTATATAGAAAGTCACATTCTATGTCTTAGAATGCCGAAATAATACTCTTCCACAATTGCATTTAAATATCTTCAGCCTTTCCTTCCTCTATTCACAAAAATTGCTCCTAATGATAAGTCTGTATCACATAAGCCTTTCAATCTTCAGTTACAATTGGCCAAATTTTTGTCCTTTCATGCAACCATGGCTTGAAAAAAGGAAGAAGAAAACTAAAAGAAAATAAAGTAAGTTGATCCATGGGAACAATTTACTTCCAAAACTCTAAGTTTGACATGTTTTAGAAGGAAAAAAATAGTAAGGTGGTCCACAAGATCAATTTAAGTTTCAATGAAGAAAGTACCAATAGGAATGATGTCGCAGCTGAAATTTTATGAAGTTTAAGCCTTTTAGAACAAAAAAGGAATAGGATTCACTAGTGTGAACCAAAATGTACACAAGTTGCACAACAATTTACTAGGCAAAGAGGTAATATAATGAATTATCTAGATATGGTGTTGGAAACATGTCTGAAACATATGAAATAAGCTGAAAGTAAGAATATGTGTAAGTATACATGCATAAACTCTCAATTCAAGGATTCCATTTTGTACCCCCCCCCCCCCCCCCCATACACACAAAAAAAACTTGATTATAGCATGTTAGTGTGTGCCTTCTAGTACTGTTACTGGACATTTGCATCTAGCTCTGCAAATCCATGTCAGATACATAATCAAATCAAATATGAATCACTCACTTAGATATTTATGAAATACTTTCTGTGCAGCACTTAAAGATTGTTGGAAAGCTGGACTCTACCAACAATGAGTAAGACCTTTTATTTTAGATGCTAATTGTTCAAGATTATCAAGGATGTGGGTATAAAAAACAATTTGAGATCTATTATTTTTTCTTATATCCTTAAGTTAATTGGAGAATTTGGATAAGAAATATATATTGAAGACTATATAAAGCAATGTCTTCTAAAATTTAACTTTATAGAATATTTAAAGGTATGAATATATATTATTTGCTTAAATATAAATATATCCTACGTATCTCCGTTTTCTCTCTTGCCGAGTTAGACACTTGGATATATGTCCAAATTCGATTCCCGTATCTATATCCATACAATATTACCATCTAGAGGTGCTGGCATAGTTGTGACACGTTATTAAGAATGGATCTATTAAATACCCGAGCAAATTGGCGTATACCTTTCAAGAATTCATCTGAGCCTGCAACTAGCAAAAGCATACAAGCCAGTACTACGGACAACATATGTGTTTCATGGAACATAGAATGACAAGCATGTTCACCACATGTTGTCAACAATGACATGAAATAGATGTATGAAGGACATTAGCAGAGTTCTTCAATTATTAGGGCCTTTTGCATATGTGCCCCCGCAAATATGGCTTGCTGCATATTTACCCTCCAAAAATCACTAGTTATATATCTTGTTTTTGCAATGATGCCCCTCTCTTTAGAATTTTGCCATACAATGCAGATAAATAACCATTTCAAGCGTCAAAAAAATAATGCATCTTTGCAAATATAGAATACTTTCAGGAGTATATATGCAAATAGTGATTTTCAAAAGGTAGATATGCATTAAGTCGTATTTTCAAGGGCATGTATGTTTGTATGTGTGTGTGTGTATAGATATTAAAAAAGCGACTATAATAATATCCTACCATCTACTACTGGACAAAATTTGATGTTGATGAAATATTAATCAAGGAATTGAACCGCCAACAGCCTATGGAATGAAAAGGCATGTACAATAAAATTGGTTGATTATGTCATCAGTTAAAGAGCATTCAGGACAAGCCCTTCCAAATACTTGTCATACTACCATAAGTATTGTCAAAATGTTAGTAACCAGTGTAAAAGACAAAACTCAAAGAAGAAAAGCCATAGTTGCATTGTGGGTGGGCAAAGCATGAGCAGGAGATTCAAAGCCGAAACAAACTCTCAGTGAAGATTCATTCATTCTTGGAACCAGTTCAATGCTTCATTCTGGTGTTAGTTGAAGGTTAAGATGGTTGCGAATATTAAAAATAGGGTGCTTCAACTAGTGAAACATAGTAAAGCATGTCAAATGGCAATCAATATTTGCTGATAAAATGGCCACAATGATTTTATTGGTCCTTCATTTGGGGACATTGTGAGGCATATTGTGAAGCAAGTTGGGTTGTAGGAATGATAAACATATTCCTTTTTTTAAGAAATATAACCTTCAAAAGGTGCACAAACAAACGGCAAACCAGTGACTGCACATTTTCATATATGATACACAGCATTAAAAAGCATCTCTTAATCCTAGATCGAAAGTAAAATAATATTCATATTGGAAGAGTTGGTAATAAGCTAGGAGCAATGAGATTATCAATAGAAACGGATGCACGCACCGGCTGGAGATTGATGGCTCAAATGCATTTTTTCTTGCTTTTCATTTTCTTCATTGAGAGATTGATTTCCATAGTTCTAGTTCAACATTTGGACTTTACACAGCTTTCAGTCATGTTGTCATTTGACATATTATTCAAGCATGGTTCCATTAGATTTTACATATATAATTTCCATATAATATATTAAGGTCCATGCCTAGATCTCACTTAGTCATTTAGATATAAAACCAGATTATACGGGTTCACTTAAATTAGATGATTTGATTTCGAGATTGATTTGAAGGTTTAACTCAAATTAGGACCTTTTTGTTGTGGTGGTGGTGCTTTTTCTTTTTGTGTATTTGTATGTTTAGGGGGTGGAGAGGGTGTGTCAATGTGGTCATCTCACTCCTCTCCATGCCTAAGTTTTCATCCTTCTATGATGATGTATGGGTGAGGTATTTTACAACAGGGATCCAGCCTCCCTGGCGATCCCTCATCTTGTTTACAATAAGCTTTCTTATCCCTTGTTAGCTCCCTTTCCACCCATGAACATTCATATCCATCAGTTTCCAGCCTATATTTACATATTTAGCATTGTATTTCCTGTAATTAGTTTCAACCATCATTTCCTGTTAGTAGCCCTCAGTCATGCAGTAATTTCATATAAATTGGCCCTTCACCTTTCCTCTGTTATGCATAAACCTCAGTAGTTATCTTATTGAAATATCACCAGGTTTTTTCTGGGTTTGAACAATATCTTATGTGCGCTTGGAACACTCAGGCCCATCTGTGAACCAGCCCATTCCCAAACACCCAGGATTTTAGCAATTGCAAACATGCCACTCAAACCCTTAGAGCACTGGCCTTTATGAGAAGCCATGATACACAAAACAATTATTTTGGGGGGTTATGTAGGTCCTTCCCCTCAATTGACTTTTACATGTAATCCCTGTTGACTGAAAATTTTAATGCCCGGTCCATGATGTCAATGGTTACTTTATGTTCAATCTCTGGCCCTTGATTGTGTACAAAAAAGATACAACTGTACAGAAACAAGCCTAACTGTGAGCATAAACAGCCTGACTGTCTACAAGGACTAACATAAAATGCAAACTGTGTGGAGGACTTAATGCAAGATGGCAGCCAAACAAAAACTGCTTGTAACTTTCCTGATTATTTCTTTTCTATGGTGCATGATACAGAATTTTTTTTAATAAAATTCAGAACCATGTTCTCCTCTTCTTATACCTCATTTCCTAAAATATAGTGAGTAGAATGATTTCTCCATACCAAAAGAAGATGAAAGGAAGGTTAAAAGATCAACATAAAAACTAATACATCCAAAGTTAAGCTACTTTGTAAAATCTGCAACAATAAATGCACTACAAACTACCTGCGCAGGCAGGTTATTTGAAACCAGTGACCAAAAACATAAACATCACTGTCCTAATTTAGAATTCTAGTCTCAAATACAAGAAATATTGCTCAATCACAGACAAGTAGGTGGTGTAACCATAGATGCATGTATAGTAAATATATATTAAAATACCTCATCTAGTATATAAAGTGGTGCAGGTTTGAAAAGAAGCAATGCCAGAATAAGAGAAAGTGCAAGAAGAGATCGTTGTCCTCCACTGAGTTCAGATAGAGACTGCTTCCAAACACATCCAAATGCTACACGAACCTCAAGACCGTCTAAGAAACTGCATCCCTCAGGAGGTTCGAGCTTAGCCATTGTGCCTGGCAAAAGCGTACTAAAGATGGAGCCAAAATCCCTGTAAAGGATGTTTCTTACTTAAATATAAGTTCAGCTAAAGCAAAGGAAAAAGTTAACAGTGGAAGCAATAACAAAAAAGCATAAATAGAATGGCCCCTTCTGAAGACCACCTAAGCAATACTGATGGCAGATTTAACTGATTATGTAAATTTATAAGATGAAGATTGTGCACTCACTTGTTCACTTTGGCCCATGTTACTTGCAGAGTTTCTTTCTTCTTTTCGTCCAGCTCTTCAATCACCTTCTTAATTTTTGACTTATCATTCTACAGAAGTGAATTTCAATAAATAAAATTAGAAAAAAAATAATAAGCAAACAATATCTTGAACAACTGTTCTTTAACATGATAGCAGAGAGAAGCATGCCTCAATGATGTTTTTCTTGGATATTAGATCATTGTATTCATCTTCTGCTTTCTCAAACATTGCCATAACTTTTTTGTTTACCCTCTTCTCCAGGCTACAAACAACATTCATATAATAAGTAATGCTGTCTAACATTTTGATTAGTAAATATCAAAGTAATCAATCTTCAAACTAGCTTGCAAATTTATGGGATACAATTTACAGCTACACCAACACCAAGCATGATCCTGCACGCAAATTCACGCACCCAGATTGTTCAGCTTGCAGGTTTTCAAGTTCTTCCCTTGATTTGTAAGGATCACGTGATGAAAAGTCATAGTCTGTTCCGCTTTTTCCAAACAGTTGCTTCTCAGTAGTGATCCATCCATGTTTCTCAAGTAACTTATCGACTTTCAAGGAACATTCTTTCTGCTCTATCTCCATACGTTTTACCTAGGAGTTACATGAAATGAACATAACAGTTCTCCAAGTTTTCACTTAGCAGAATCAATAAAGTCCCATGATATTTACCTCATTTTCCAACTTCTTTCTCTCGACATTTGCATCACTAAGTTTCTGTTGAAGCATCTGCTGCTCTTTAGCAATGTGACTTATTTGTGAATCACATTCTTTCATTTTTGAGCGACTCAAGTTCAATTCGGATTCAGCTTGATCAAATTCCTGCTTTATGGAGCCAACCTGTCCCAGGAGGAGGAGATAATCACAAAACTGAATGAATGCAATAAGATAAAAGGTTTGCATTCCTGAACAATTGATGATACCTTGCTTTTTTGTTTTTCCAATTCTGTGGTAAGAGTACTAATCAGAGTTTCTGAAGAAGCTAACTGGTTTTCAAGCATAGCAAACTCTTGAATAACAGCATCTTTCTCCATCATAAGCTTCTCCCTTTCACTTTCATGACCCTGATATCATGGATAAGAAAGTCATTGCAACACCAATTAAATTTCCATCATTCAATTTATAGTGGGGCAGCAAATCAAACTGCAAGGATTGTAAAATGAAGGTGAAGAAAATAACATAAAACTGAGAGATGTGAGTGCAACCAAGTTGAAAAAATCCTCACTGTAAAAAAAAAAAGAATTAAAAACTATTCTCCTACCAAATCAAATTCAGATATCGGTTTGACTGCATTTCTGTTATAATGAACTGCTGTTAGCTCTCCTAAGTTATTGATGTTATCATAACTTTGCTGGCCGGGCTTAAGGGGTGGATTACTTCTCTTTTTTTCTTTTTGAGGATTTCTTTTGAGGATATACCAGTGACTTCAGACTTCATTCAATAAATGGTTGACTAAAAGTCTTTTCTTACCAGCGCGATGGGACAAGATTTTAATCTAAATGTGCATTAGTTAAGGATTTAAGCTACTATGAAGCCTATCATAAATTTAAAAAGCAAGAAGCAAAAAAAAAAATCAAACACTAATCAATTAAATGTTACTATATAAATGACTTGAGAAAATACATCCTATGCTACAGGATCTATGTGGGCAAGTTAGGATCTCATAAAGAGTAAACTGAACAGATTAGCTTATAAAAAGAGGCAAAAGAAGATGAGAAAAATAATGTTTAAACTGTAGAGCACGAAAGATGTGTATCATTCTTTGAGATACTACGTTCCACTGATGGCCATGAAGAGCTTTGTTACCTTTTAATATAAAAATGAGAGGTTTATAACTATATGGTTTCCTTTCAGAGTGCAACTTAACAAGGAAGTATACAAGTTTGCTGAGGAGTGTGGCTGACAGGAAAGTATACAGATTTCTGCTAAATAACCAACACCGGTGTCTTTGGGTTTGTCAGCTTGCTAACCCAATGCCATTCTTAAGCATATTTGGCTACAGTAAATGCATAATAGCCAGAATTTATTTTGCCCAGCTTTAAATTCATCTTCTTCATGCTTCTCTATTGAAAGAGTAGCTTTTGGATGGGGAAGATTGAAAAGCCCAAGATTTCAAAAGAAAAAAGAACATTAAGGACCGCCTTCAGAATATAATAAACTCACCAACAAACCCAGTTGTATTGATCTTGTCATCCTGACAGTATATAACCATCCTGACTAAGTATTTTATATCTTTTAAGGTCTTGACATCAGTAACGGAAAAAACTTTTGGAGCTGGCAGCATGTAACCCCTAATTACGGATTAATCGCACAAAAAGACCACTCTTTTACAAATTTGCACATCAAGACCTCTTTTCTCCCAGAAATCACCCAATGGGACCCCTAACAGACATTTCATCAATCATAATAAAATATTTATCATGTTTCTTCCCATTCTTCCTCCCACATGGCCAGCAGTTCTAAGCATCTAGCTAGTGAACTACGCTGATTCAAGATAGAATCCAGATCTTAGATTCTTAATTCCAACAATGATAGCAGCGAAGAGCTCAAACTCAAAGACAACGGTATTGAGAAGAAAGAGTAGCTCAATAGCTAGAAACTCCAAAGGACGGAGTGAGCAAGGAAGCCGGAAAAAATGTGATAAATTTCATTGCGGTTCATCAAAAAATAAATTGGGTCATATTGGGAAATCTATCGGATAAGAGAGGCCTTGATATGCAAATATATCACAGAGGACTCTTTAAATGCAATAATCTGTAAATAGAGGGATAGGAAAAAAAAAACTTTTGCCTGGAAGTTATTTATCCAGTCTACGTAAAAGACTGTTTTGGAATAGAAACTATTTAACACTGATTGTAATACAAGCTGTCAATTTTTTTCAAAATTTTAAAGATAAACACATTTCTTCTTCATTTTCTTTTAAACTTTATCCAACACACCAGTAATTTTTTTAATAAAAAGAAATTAATATTCAACAATAGTAAAATTACAACTAACATCTTCATTAATCACATACACTACAATCTTCAAGCATAAATTTGAGAGAATAAGAAACAAAATTCCAGTATTAGTAATTTAGTATTTAAACTTGGGTGAATGCCCCAATCATCTTGGTCAAGTATGTAACCTTAACCTTAGATGATGTAGGTGCTGCAATTCATTTAACAAAAAATTCTAACATAAGTAATCATATTTCCATCATGCACCCACCTCATGTTGTTGAAATTCACGCTATCTAACAAATAGGGAAAAATCAATGCAACATGAAGGTTTTCTGGAATTATACAACAAGATAACCAGCAGCAAGTATTTCGGACAATGCAGAAATATGTAACAGAAAAAGCTCTACATATGATATGACAATGCAGAAATATGCAACAGAAAAAAAATCTCTACATAGTATAGCATCAATATAACATGGATAAAAATATACAGGCAGTCAATTTGCTTAATAACAGAAGAGAAAATGAATAAAAACAATTTAGTGCATAACTTTTCAAGCATATAAATCTAAACAATAAGAAATGTATCTATCAAAGAAATAACTAATTCAGCAGGTGCAATGATGCCACCAGTCATCGACAAAGAAAGGCTTCATTCAGTAATAACTATCACCTCTTAAGGCATATCAACAGTTTTCCTAAAAACTCACTTTCAGTTATAACATTGGCTTTAAGGAATGTTCTAGCAGTGGCATCTTAAGGAATTGCCCAAGAAAGAAAAATAAAAAGAACCTAACAATTAGAAAGTAATGTTTACATTTTTCAGAACTTATATTTTGAACAGAAAATAGAGTATTTTCTCATGTATGGTTTCAGTAAGAAAATTGGAGAGAAAGTTATTGAGACAGTGATTAAAGATATGATTCCATCAGATAGAACCACTTGCTTACTTGTCACTTTCTTTCAAAACCACTGACTTTTGGAGAAAAAATTTAGACTTGTTTGAGAAAATTTTAGCCCTATGTTGTCTCTTAGGTTTTCTCTTCCTGAATGTTCTTTTCATTAGCAAAAATGGAAAAGAAGCTTCCTCGGTAACAAACTTTCTTTTCTTTCAGTTTCTCAGAAAGCCAATAGAACCCAAATAAGAAGCAAACAATGTAAATTGAATAACATTCGGAATGGTCAAATTCTATAAAGGAATAGAAAATTTTGGACCAAATTTTGAGAAATTGAATTAAAATTTAGCCTAAGTAGAAAACATTTAAATGAAAGGATAGCCAATTGTATGCAAGATAACGATGCAGGAAACTTTAACAAGACAAAAGGGGAAAATGGTTTATAACAGATTGCCAAGATAAAAGAAATTTAAAAAATCCACAACCTTGAGATGCTTTGAAGCTGACTGCATATCAGATTTCAAGGTTTTAATCTTTTTATCAAGATCTTTGAGTCTACTCTCACGATGATTGCTATGTTCCTTGATGGATATTTCAAGAGCGGAAACAGTGGAAACACATTTTTCATAATGAAGTTGCTTTTCTTTTGCTTTCAGTTTCGCTTCTTCAAGCTCTTGTTCAATCCTCTTCACCAGCTCACCTAGCTGCATTTCAGGCAAATGTTTAGTTCAAAAAGAAATCATGTACAAAATATGATTACATGAAAATAAAAACTCAAGATTCAACATTGGATACATAGAAACAGAGTAAGCCAGGTAAATAGCTGTAAGAGGAAAGCTGCAACCTTATGGTGCTCATTTTGCTCAGCTCTGCTCTGGAAGAGTGAAAGATCATATGACTTGAGTTCCAACTGAGATTTCAGGTGCATGTACTTCTTCTGAAGAGGCAACAGCATGGCAATCTGAAAGTCCAAAGCAAAAGGGAATATAATTCTAAGAAATGCCGAATCAATTATAAGCCTGATAATTGATGAAATCCAATAACTAATAACTTATCAGTCTTATCATGATGATTGCTGTGTATTGAAAAAATAAGCAACACATGTAGCACATTTTAAAAAATGAGCATTTCAAAACGAAAGAGGATGAGAATTCAGTTCAATTAAAACTTGCGTGGGTGCATATTAGTGAAATATAATATTTGTGCTTCTCATCATCACTAATGCTCTTTGCATTATGCAACAAGGTGCATCACAATGGCATCATCTCTAATAGAAGTTGCATAGGCATAATATATATTCAAGAATGCTCCTACACATCTCCACAGACAGTACATTCCTATAAGGCCAAATGAGTCTAAAGAATCTTTTGGTTTTTGCCAAAACAGAAGCTAGCATGAGGCTACGGATATAGTCTTAAAAAAAGGAATAAGCATGTTATCGAAGGAAGCCGCCAAGTCACACTATTCCATAGCCTCGCTCTTCTCCTCTGCTTGGTAAGTGAACGAACATAAGCTAGAGTTGAACAATCTACTTTTTTATCCTAATGGCTAGAAAGCCGGAACGCAAAGAGAGGTTGTGAAGATATCATCTACGTCCGTACCACTCCTCATGGAGTAGATCCTGCATCCAACCAACTTTTTTTACAGGGAATTTGAAGATAAAACAAAAATAAGATAACATTATTACAAAATTGTTCAATATGTGCAAATAACAAAAATAGAAATCTTTTTCTACTATATAAAAGAATAGGCATGAAGCTAGAATCATTTAGCAGAAGTCCTACTTCAAGCATCATCAACATAAGCCTCTATCAAATTCTATTTCCTACTCACCACCACTCCCAAAAAGGAAAAGCTTTGACTAAATAAAGTCTCAAAGAGAGACCACAGAATCCTAGCTGTCTTTCCTCTTGATAACATCAAGTACTCCACCAAATCTCTCATAAATAATCAAAACATAGATAAGCCACGGTGATATAGTTGCACAGCATATTTATTTATAATATCAAATGTGTATACTATAACCACTAGTACTCAGCACATGAGGAGCGCATGACTGGTTCAAGAGGGACAAACATGATCAATGGATAATAAAAAACCAATAAAATGAATATGTTTAATATATTGACACAAACAAAAGGATTATTAGGGAGAAAGGGAGCAAATGTGTGCATGAATATCAATGACCAACCTTGTCCTCATTCTTTAACACTTTAACCACTTTTTCTCTCTTCACCTGCCTCTAATAGACTATTAAGAGAAATCATATATATTCATGCACATGCAGTTGTGATCTTGCATTAGCTCCCGTACAACCATCATCATGTACATGTGCATGTATCTAGCCTCAAGAGTAGGAACTTACACATTGGCCCCATGTGAAGAGCCAGATGTATACGTCTACGTTTAGGCAGCGAATAAATATTGGTGAACATTGACAAACCTCTAAACAAGCGCATATGACAACATTCATATATATATACTTGTGAACAAGTATTGGCCAAAGGTTGTAAAACTGCATAGCTAATGTGGGAATAAAGGTTCACGTGTATGAGTTTTAAGGTAAATTCGCATGCAATAATAGAGTACAAGAACGATTAAATCAATATTCTAGCCAGGTTCCCATACTTTGCTTCACAAAAGAAGTCCTACCCATCAAAACATCTTTTTTTTTTATGGAGACTAGCCATCAAAACATCAAATTCCAAAGTAGAAACTATAAATCCCATGATCAAGATCATATGGCTATCCTTCATGGTAAATCTCTATTAGTCAAAGAGCAAGTTGGTTGCGAACAGAACATGTGAACTAATTCTAAAAGATGTGCAGGTATAGATTGCCTTTCTCCACAACAAGTAATGACTCCACACCTTCAATCCATGGGATCCCATAACACTACATGGCACAACATAAGTTGGCCTAGCATGTTATTGAGAAAAGGTGCGAGTTTTTTTTCTTCTAGACATAGGAAACAGCTTAAAAACTACACCATCTAGGAGAACTTAGCCCTAATCCCAGCACAAGAAAGAAATAAGATTCTAAGAGAAGTGGTTTAGTATGAGTCATCTTTCCTCTACTTACCATCATGGTCCAAAGATCCCTTTATCATCTTTCTTTATCCATCAAGAGAAAAGATCGACTCAAACTCCCATCTGAAAACTCAATGACACCTATCTCAACTATTGATCTTAATAGAAAAGGGGAGAAAAAGAGCACCCCTATGCCCAACAGTCGCATCTCAACAGGCACAAAAAAAAGAGAGGGGAGAGAGAGAGAGAGAGAGCGGCGCACCGGGCGGTACACATTTCTTGTTTGTCCACCTAACCACCTGTATTCCCACTCTTATATATAGTCCGAGCACGGTTTTAAATATTGTGGGACGAGGTTCTTCTAGTTTTTCCATGGAACGGGGCACCTTGCATCTCGACACTCAAGATGGTGAATGTCCCATCCCATCCCGATCAATTCTCCAAGATGTGCCATCCAAATACTCAAGATGATACCCAACCATAACACTTGATATGATGGGACTCCTAGCCATCCCACTAATATTTAAAAACTTGATTCCAAATCTTCCATAAAAGAAAGGACACAAAGGGTCCCTCATCCAAAGAGAATGGACCAAGGGTCGTTCCGTCTTCCACTAAAGCCTTCTCAATGCTTTTGAACCCCATTATAAAGTTCACAAAAAGAGAATTGCTTTTATGATTTCCATCATGGAATAATCCCTTGTTGGGATCTATTGAGAACTCCTCTACAAAGAAGTATCCTTAGAGGTACTTCCTTGAATAAGCACAGCCTTTCAAGGGATCGCTGGTCTCACAAGAGCGCTACTCCAACCAAAGAGACCAAAAGTCTCATAATAAGAGCACTACTCCATTGAAAAGAACACCAACCTAACAAAAAACGAATTATTATATTATACACAAGGAGTCCATTGGCTTACCACCAGCTCTTCTTGAGATATTCGAAGTCCTTTATGAAGGGAATATCCTTAGAATTACTTCCTTGAATAAGGAGACCACCATCTTATAATAGAAGCATTGCTCCACTACAAAGACCACTACCACAACAAAAAGAAAAAGAAAAGAAAAGCATTGTCCTATCATACATTAGAAATCCATCAGATTGCCTGCATGGAATAATCCCATAATTGGATTGTCTTCGTGGAATAAACCCGTAATCAGATTGCCTTCTTGGAAGAAACTCACCATGGAAAAAGGACCTTTCAAGTGTTCCTGTAAAAAAGTTGCTTGAAGAACGAAGACTCCACATGTTTTAAAGCATCTAATTTTGACATGGTATCAATATGATCAAAAGGTCTAATTTCCCAACTACTACGAAATACCGTTGGAATTGTTTCCTCAACTTCGTTGTTCTCGTTCTTTTCACTAGCAAGCAAGGGCAGAATGGTGATAGTATGCAAGAGTGAAAGAAGATAGAATGTTGCATCTGACATGCTCATTAAACCCAAGAAATTCCCCTGCAAACTAGACAGGGTTTGAATCTTATCATTTTCTTCCATAATTACACTCCCTTTGGTTGCCAATAAAAATCCATACAGTTAACAAGAAATAAAATAGGAAAAGTCAAAAGGAAACAAAGGTCCAAAATTTTATCTAAAGAAACTTTTTTGCATTTTAGGATGACACTAGGATAACTTATCTATTATCTTCTCAACCAATCAAGAGACATTCTCGGTTTCCTTTTCTTTTCATTGCTTTTCGTTTTCTTCAAATGAATTATTCTTCCCTAGTGTCTACATCCTAATAGATAGACATCAACGATAAAATAAATTGCATAAACAAGAAAACATATAGGAGTCATAAAACTGAAATTGCACAGCATAACAATTCAGTTAATTAAAAAGGTTGACCTTTTCTTCAATTTCTGAAAATTTTCTCTGATGAATGCAGAGCTCTGATTCAGCCTCAGCTAATGCATGGAGCTGTCTTAACAGCTCGCCACCACCTCTGCAAACATAATTTAATAAAATAAGGAAAAACGATGTAGTTGTTTACATCCACCATATAGAAAACAACAAAAAGGCATTCCATGATTCCTGTTTACGATAGACACTTTAAGTGCAATGTATAGTATCACCTAAATAGGGTATAGAAAAATTTAAAATGGAACAATCCATAGCAAAATTTCGGGGGGATGATGTGGTGCAGAACTATAAAATGAGAATAATCAGAGATAATGCAACAGCATAAATAACACAAAATAAAAAGTATAGGTATGATAATGCCCTACTTGCGACTTCCACCAGTCAAAAGACCGCTTGGCTGAAAAATATCACCTTCAAGAGTCACACTAGGGGTGGAGATGTCTCGATTGAATGCAACCTGCACCAAAAATTAAAATAGAAAGTAAAAGTAAATTTCCTAAGAGCCAACTCTTACTTATGTTACGCTTCAGTGACATACAGTACATTAAACAGTTTAGTATTATTTTCATGTTAAGTCTGACTTTTTAGTAATTAACGTCCTAATCAGATTATTTGAGAATAACAATAATAGTAATAATGATGAAAATACCAAATGGAATGTAGCAAAAATTGATGAAAATTAGCACCATAACACCATAATGAGAAATGAGAAGCTCAACATTGTCATGTTACGAGAGGCCAACTGTTATCACATTAATACACAATCAAGGTCTTTAAACACCAACAAAGTGAAGGTTGAGACCTTTACTATTTTATTGGGTTGTAGCAATTAGCATTCAGGCATTTGTCTCCACTGCTCAACTCATCTTTGGGACCAATATTAGCACTCCCAATTTTACAAGATGTTCTTCAAAGAGAAAGTCACAAAAGTGAACATTCAATAAAAAGGGAGAGCATTCATTATAACTTCCTTATCATCATTTAAAAGATACAGCATACATATTTACTCACACCATACATGCAACAGAATGCCATATCGCATGCCTTACACTAGTATAAGTTTACAAGAGGAGATTGTTATCTTTAAAAAGTTAAAACAAACAAAAGGATACAGCAAATGAATCACTTGGAAAGTATTAGGTAGCAATTCTATAATCTTTCATAGCTAACATTCCAACTTCAAGATTTAGATGGTCAAGTATCAGCTCTCTGAACATGCAAATGAACTGAAGCTTTGATTTTGTATATGCATGAATTTGATCATATCCATTTCTCCAAGACTGATTTTTGACAGACATATTTAGAGGCTAAAATTGTGTTCCTTTTTATTACACACTTTCTTCATTGTTGTATCTTCTAAGTTAGAGAGGAAACAAAAGGAGTGCACCTCAAAAATTGGGACATTACTAGCATACATACTAAGTGAGAAGAGGGAACTAGTCAGAGAACAAAAAAATGGAATATAAATGAAGGGGAGAAGCGACTTACCAAATGTCACAGAGTTTAGAAGCCCCACGAATTTTAGTATAGATAATGTCAGGCTATGTTTGTCGAGTCTATTATAGTTCTTAACATTTAGTGACTTGCATTTAGGGACAAATTACATAAGACATCTTAGTCAGCTATCTAAGCATCTAATCCTTGATCTTGAAAATCAAAACTAGTTATCTTAGTAACATGGTTGCCACATTCTTATCCACTATTCCTCTGCTTTCTAGCTGTGTAATACCTTCTTTGGCACTCTGAAGCTTATTTGCTCTTTCTTCCAGACAAAGAATATTTTAGTGAATCCTTGAATCTAACCACTTTTTTCATACTATACTACCATATTGTTGATCATTTGCAAGGAAAGGACTTGGCAATCTGTGTCTCAGCAAACTACAGATTAGGTGGCTTATTACAAGGTTGCCTACTATCATGTGTATTAAGCTCATTGAGATTCTACAGCAGAACATTACAAGTAATGAGTAGCTGACAGACTCCACCATCTCTTAAACAAATTTCAGAATGTATATCTGTAAGACTGTAAGTTCAAGTATTTTACTAATCTCCACATTTGTAATTATTTTAGTGAAGTACAGGAGAACAGACATCAGCATTTAATGCAAGGTCAATGTTAGAGCCCTTTTTTTAAAAATCATGAAGTACATGAGAGCCTATATATAACGCAAGCAGTATATGAAGGTTCAAGCAACATTATACATTGGATAGTCCCTATGACAACCTTGAACTTCCATGTAGCTGATAGATGATACTCAAGTATCACATGTACATGCTGTGTTAAATTGTAGGATTTGTATTTAATATGTATTTGTCTGTGACTGTCTGGCTCCGGCAATTAAATTTTTCCTCTTTTTACAAAATTTTTGTATAGATTCCATTAATTTTGTTCTTCATATTTAACTTTGCAGATGAAGATTTTACAAAACAGGCTGATTCTAATTCATTTGAATATGAACACTAAAATTATTTGATCATGAATCTCTTACAACTTCGCTCCTTTTTAATCGGAAAATACTAATCCATACACCACATTCACAAAAAAACTTTTCTGGAGGCTCCATAAGAGGCATTTACAACGTCACAGCATAGTCCCGACAAACATTATATACAATAAACGGCATATTAAAACGTTATTTCGCTGCCAAAAAGAGTGCCACAACAAAAGGCATTAATCTCATAATTAAAAACAAACCAACAAAAATCAAGCGTACCTCCTTTGCTGCATTGGTACTTCGGCAAACAAATGTTGAACCGAACACATAAGCCATTGCATTCTGCAAATAAGAAGATATCAGCAGACAATTATAAGAAGCACATTTTATTCTCATTTTCCTTTATGCAAAAACTAATTCCCATGGCATCCATGTAGGAGATAAGATGACAAGAAAAGAAAGTTTGTGTATGCCTCCTAGAGCTATAAAAATAAAATGGATACAAACTTGAAACATTTAATATTGGCTACCATGTAAATTACTGCTCCAATAGAAAGGAATCAAATGTTACTTTCTGGCTGTATCTACTGCATAAGAGCATGGTTTCACTGGTGGAACCAATTGTGCAGCTGATCAATCCATCACAGACTTTCACCAAACAAGACTGCAATTAACTACCCAAAAGTTGTATACTGCTAAAAGCATGCTGGTGGCTACAGCAGGAGGCATCTTGATCAGGCATGGCTTGTGCCTGTGTCTAAGGAACTAAGAACTGCTCGTATCACAAAAATACAGCCCATGTGTGATAATCTAAATTATGTGGCTTGCTAAGAAGCAGTTCTTTTCCTCCTAGTATGGTGGAGCCTCATCACACACGACAACAGCTTCATAATTGGTCCATGACGGTAAGAGTTGTGGTCATATCTCTATCATATACAATTAGAAGACTTGGAGATTGGCCTCAGACAGCCGGCCTCTAAAGAATGAGGCTACATTTTATGTAGGTATTTATTTATTTCACTTATTCCACTACAGAATAAAAGAAAACATATAATTTTCATTGATCCATGCATCCTGTTCCTGCATAGTTATCTCTCTGGAAGGGACCTGCAAATCTCCATGAGTTTTGAGACTCCATCCAAGATTAATTAAAGATAAAATATAATTTAAACAAACAAGGTACTCTAATCTCTAGACTTATATACAGACAACATGACTTATCTGAAAATATATATATATATATATATATGTCTGCATTTCAATATATCTCATAGGTTCTAAAGGTATGGATAACAGAAAAAAGGTCTAGAACAAATATATTAAGCAAACTAAAAGAATGCTTGTTTAACAAGAGGCTACCTTCACTTCATCATCATATCCAACCAAAAGAAGGGCCAACCGAGCATTGCCTTCACCAACCTACACAGAAACTCAAAACTTTTGAGCAACCAAACAGATACAGAAATATGCAATTAATATGTCACACTAAAAGCAATACTTGACATATATGTAATTCTTGGAAACTAACCAGTCTAACAGCTGCCTGTTGAACTCTAGGAGGAATGGTATTGGTCTGGATTTTATTCAAAGGTATAATTGTTACTCTTCTCTGCAGATCTCCATTTTGTAGCAGTTGTTTTCCAGTATTTTCTGTGTCTACAACAACATTAAACAGCTTGCCTCCAGCAGCAACCTACAGAATAAATCTGATGTTTTGTGATGCCATAAATGTGAAGCCAAATAACCAAAAGGGAAACCAAAAAAAGGGTCTCCCAAATACATCAACCAAGATAACCAAGTTTACAAAATTAAACCTCTAGGGCAGTCATCGTTGAACTGTCTTTTACTTTTATAAGCTTTGCAACTACCCCTTTAACCTTTGATTTGTCAAAATTCTTTACAGGGTCACGGTAGTTAAACTGAACATTTGCCAGCTGTCCTGAAAGAATACGGACTTCATCTTTGAGCTTCTGAATTACTTCTAACTCAATAGACCGATCCTGAGCACAAGTCACCACCAAAGTATATCAAGAAAATTTATTTCTACACGCTAACCATTTGTTAAAAGCAGCGACAATTTGATAGATCCAAACTTATACAAACCTTTTGCAAAGCTTCCATCTGGCCTTCTTGATAAGTAATAGATTCCATGGCTGCTTTAACAGCATCCAAATCTTTCTTTCTGGCATTGAGCTCATTTTCTACAGCAGCCGCTTCATCACATTTTGAAACCAGTTGCCCTTTTTTCTCTTTCAGCTCCTTCTCAGAGTGGCTAATTTTTGTTTTCAGCTGTTTCAGCTCTGATTCGGCATTTCCAACTTCAGCTTTGGCATCTCTTAATTGATCTTCAAGACACTTTTCTTCATTTCCACTACTCTTACCAGCTAGAACACCCTAGGAATGGTCAATTTTGTCTTATTAGAACAAAACTACAGTACATGTGTCAGGTCAATATCAATTTTAAATTCTATGAGGTTCGAATGCAGAACTCATTTATCAATAACCATACCTGGTATTCTCTCTCACACTCATCCAAATTCTTAGATAGACCTTCAACTCTTTTTTTAAGATCAGCTGCATCATCCTCAGCTTTCTTGACAGCAGAATCCCTCTCAGATATTGATCTTTTTGTGTCTTCAATACTCTTAATGACCTGTCAAAAGAAAGCATTACTGCCATAGTTAAGAGATGAAGCAAGCTACATGATACAAAATGTACAAGCAGTAAATATCCACATAAGAATGCTAGAAAAGAAAGAAAAATAAATCCCCATAATATGACATTCAAATTGCATTATATCTCTATGCATCACAAGCTAGAAACGATCACAAAATATGACAACAGGTACTGAAATAACTATTACCTTTTGAGTAGCCTCCTTCTCGGCATTCAAAGATTCTTCTTGATTATTCAATACAGAAGTTTCCTTCACAAGAGTGCGAGAAAGAGTATCCACCTTCTCCGACAAAGCCTTCATCACACCACCTACCTTTCCTTCCTTCTCAGCAGTCAAGATGGATATCTTTTTCTCCATTTCCTGTATCTCACTTTTTAGCCTTTGAGTGCCGTCATCCAGCTCAGCAATCTTCATCCTCATCTGACCTACCTCATTTACAGCACTATCTCGTACCTTCTCAGCCTGAACAAACTCATAAGCAATGCAAAACCTTCTGAGATGATCTAATTCTGCATTGCCATTAGCCCACCGCATGTATTGCGTTCTCTCCTTCCTAAGCTTCTCCAGAGCAGGAAGGATCTCTTGGTCAAGAAGCTTATTGATCTCATCCACTTTACTCTGCTTCTTCTCAAGTGTCTTCAAGGCTGATTCCTTTTTCATTTCATACATTCTTGTGCCAGCAGCCTCTTCCAGCATTGATAGAATTTCTGGTGGTTTCATGTTTAGGACTTTTGTGATGCGTCCTTGCATTATAAGGAAATGTGGGTTGTTGACATTAAGCTGCACAGAATGGAAAAGGGTCTGAACACGAGAAGGCTGGGCAAGGTGCCCATTGATGAGGTATTTGTTCCTTCCCCCAACTACAATCTACAAAGTCAATGATATCAATCATTAATTATATATTTCATTGTGCAAAGCCCACTAAAGCAATCTGGGGGAAATAAAAGGAAAACAGAAAACACAAGGAACCATTGTCTACCAAGCAGACCACATTTGTCCAGCATTGCACATGGTGTTCAGTTTAGTTAGATGCATAACTTAAGTTATCAATATCATAGATATTTTTACCTGGTCCACCTGCCTGCTAGTAAGTACTACTACCAGTATATTATCATAAAATACTAAGTCATAATCTATAATCTACATATCCTTTGCAGCCTTAAGTAGATTATATATGATGACAATGACATAACAGCAACTACGACGATGATGATGATGACAACCACAGCAAGGGAAAAGGAAAAGAAGAGGGGGGAGGGGGGGTGTTGGGGGCAAGGGGAAGGTTGAAGGCTTGACTTTTGGACAGCAAATTGTAAAGGAGAGGCTCAAACTACGAAATGGAAATAGACCGCATAAATCTCAGGTTGCATTAAGAAGCCACTCAAGGAGCTATCTTACCATAGCCATTGCTATTGGTAGAAAATAAACAGTATATGAAACCAATAGGCAGAAAAATTGACAAAAACGTCTTATTGTTGATCATAAACAGCTTAGAAGGTGTATGAAGGTCTTTATTTCTGATATAGGTTTTAAAAAAAACCTATGAGGTTGGGATAGAGTAGTTATGACAAGAGGGTTGGATTTCCAGTTCTGTGTTTATATATGTTTCTTAAAACTTCCAAATGACACCAGAAAAAAAATCTCGTAAAGGTTCAAACTTGGATCTTCAATGTCCATGGAAAGACAAAATAAAATTACAATCATAATCTTGCAATATAGTGAAACATGTTTATCTTTCCCCAGAAAACTACTCAATGAAATTGACCAACAGACCTGGCTGGTATTTTTAATTGCAAGAGCTAAATTAATATAAAGAAAAGCAAGAGAGAAACTAAAAATTCAATTTCTAGTCGGGATAATAGCATCAACCTCGACAGTTCAGCTTTCCTAGTGTGCACAAATTTGAGGTTCAGATATATCAAACGAACTTCACTTACCTGCCTAGTGACAGTGATTTCCGGGCAGTCCTCATACCCAAGAGGGCTTCGGCTGCGAGCAGAATTATCGAAGACAATTGAGACCGTTGCCTTAGTAATTCCGGCCTGGCCCTGCTTGTAGACGAGCTCCTGGAGGTTGGTGGCCCGGACCTGCTGGAGATTGGTGATCCCGAGCACGAAGCAGATGGAATCGAGAATATTGGACTTCCCCGACCCATTGAGCCCCGTGATCGCGTTGAAGTAGGGATCGAAGCCGGAGACCACCGTCCTGGTGGCGTAGGACTTGAATCCCTCCAAACAGATCTCTTTGATGTACATGCCGACTAGAAACCTAATTCGGAGGGCGGAAACCCAGAGAAGCGGCGGAGGTGGTGGCGGCGGAGGAGGGGGGAAGGGTGCGGAGGCGGAGGTGGGGGTCGACGAGAGGTCGAAGGGGGTCGGAGATCAGAACCCTAGAGACGATTCGTCGGAGGAGTGAAGGAGGAAAGGGGGTTCGGAGGTCGGAACCCTAGAGAGGTGGAAGGGAATGCGGACGAGTTTTGGGAGGCGGGAAATGGATTTGGGCTCGCGTCTCTGCTTTTGAAAAATTGGGATCAGGAGACCCTGCGGTGAGTGTAACCGGTGGGATGTAATCAAGGGTGATAAAATGTCGTTGGAAGTTGGACTCGATCGGACCGTGCGGTTCAACTAACCGGTCCGGTATATACCCTTTAAATCGAATCGGTCAAAAACCGGTCAAAATTAGATGAATCGTTCGAACTGAATAAACCAGTTGAACCGAATTACGTGTGCGAACTAGACAGATCATACAAATTTGATATCTAGACTGAAATTTTAGGCTTAAATATTTTAATCTATAAGATTAAATTACTAAATTACTATCTCAAACCCAAAGATCCAAAACTCCAAACTAATAAACAAATAGAACCCAAAAAAAAAACCTCCACCGCATTATTACGACCATGGTTGGGGCATTTTTTTCCTTTTTTTTCTATTTTTTATAAATTTTAAATAATAAAATTTTAAATTATGATGTCATACAGATTCGGCATTCTGTGAGCTGGTTGAACTAATTGAACCGATTGAATTGGAACCTAGCAAGTAAAATAGTTCAACATCCGATTTGATTTTTAAAACATTGATAAAAGTTGTACAGACGTAAACAAGCTCGAACTATAATTGCAATTATGGGTTGGTGGGCTGTTTAAAGAAGACCTAGGATAATATCGATTGTTGTATTCAAATCTATTCAAACATGGATAGAAATTTAAATATCCGATTAATATTCGTAACCGTATTTGTATCTATTATAAAAAAATATATATGAATATGGATAGAGAACTATCTAATCCATATTCAAATATCGGATTCTATTTGTAACTCTATTTAATTTTATACATCACTTATAAACTTTCAAGAGAAATACATGACCATATTAACATACTACTAACTTAATTTACCTTCCACTTAAAAATATCTTTAATTTTGTAGTCATAAAGTTTAACTATTGGACTTATATCCATATTTATATGCATACTTCCAGCATATGATTTGTATTTGTATCCATTTAAAATGAATACGAATATAAATATTTGCATTCGACAAATATGTGTACCTATATTTGTCAAATAAAATAAATGTAGATATAGGTGTACTAGCATTCGATTTATATTCGATCTGGTTTCAACTCTATCTTAGATCATTTGTGGTGTGTCTTTTGTATTGCCTTGGATAGCTACTATGTTATCCATCTCGAAGGCGGATAGTTGCCGCTTATTGTAAGAAGTCGAATAGTCATGTGTAGTACCATACATGATGCACTCTAAAAATTTATTCTTTCTTATGCACTTTTATAGTGGATATTGAGAGATGTATTTGTAGTTGTTCTTGACCTTGCTTTACCCTCAAGGTTTCTTTATCTTAGGGTTGTGAAAATGTTTATGTTTGGTTGGAAATTGATGGGGTTAATTGAAAACATGGAAAAGGTGGAAATGTATGAGAGAGAACAAACTCCTCCATTTCTTACTTAAAGTTATAGAGTTTGGATTCTCTATTGTGTGTGTTTTGCAATGTTAAAAGCTATACAAATTTTAATTGCCACCACATCATTCTATTATGAAAATTGATGGCTATCAAACATAGTGCGTCCCTTTGTGTGCCAAAAATAGGTGTGTCACAGGATATAACATTAGGTGTTTCATTGCCATCTATCTTCACAATGGTATGACATGGTGATGTTCAAGGCTCGTATAGACCTTTGCGATAAAAGATGCGTACCACAAAGTATATTGACTCAACATTAGATCATCTTTTCTCAATAATAACTTTAACTTGGGATACATGATGTTAACTAATTTAATCATATCCCCATAAAATTGAAATGATTGGGCAGGTTCGCTAGATAAACCACCTTAATTCTAGAAATATCTTATAACAAAACAAGGCCTTAAGTATTTTCTTTATTGTAGAAATTTTTAGGTTAAAAATATAAAAGAAATAGACAGACATTTGGCAAGTCCACTTAATAAATATGTCAGCATCAAGTCTTCGCAAAAGCTAAATTTGCTATTGTCCACACTCTTTAGTAACATGTAAATAAAATCTGACCAACCACAAATCATAGAATGGTTAGACCCAAATTTTTATCAAACATGTTTCGAATCCAAATATAGGACTTAGCCATAATAATAAAAATAATGATTATTTTTATGTATGAATGGCCATAGTTTATGCAATGGTTCAAATGTATGTCATGAACTTTATTCTATTGTCCTATGCATTAACATGACTAATCTTGGCATATCTTTCTTTCATTGGCATGATCTCACCATATCTGAATAACAAATTTATTCAAGATGAACAACAAAAAATTCAAATAGTAGGTTTTGTTTTCTAGTTTCATTCTCTTCCGACAGAATATAAATTTAAGAAAAAAGATGAGTGCCTATTTGTAATTATGCTATGTATGCTTGCAAAAATACCCAATCAATGATCTAGTTATATATTGCCAATTTTCTCATAACAATTTTTGTTGTACTTGATGGTTATTGAATATTGTGGGCTTATTTAATCAAGAAATACCGCGGGTTTAAGATATTGTATTTTACTACTAAATCCATACAAAATCTACATAGATTTTAATAGTTATAAAACAATACAAGTAATTTATTATAATTGATTTTATGTAATTAGTACAACTAATCAGTTTAATTAAATTGAATACCATGATCATGCTTTATAGTTTAAGTTGAACTAATTTTATTTAATTTGCTACAATTTGATAGATGATACATCCAATCCAAGTATTCCATTCTAGCATTTCCTTGATCAAATAGTCATTATTAATTCCATGTACTTTGATATGTCTCCCCCTCTCTTTCTCTTTGTATATATATGTATGTATGTATGTGAGATACATATCTATAGAATATGTTATTTTTTGCTGCATATCAAAATATTATCTCTTTATCTGCTTATCTATTTTATGTAAAAGAGGGATGGATATTTATGTGCTATTATATTACCTAGGTCTAAATACTAGCAAATTAACTACTTGAAACATAAAATTTTTGTTAGTTAGGCGGAGAGGCGCGATCATTTGTGCAATGCCTCCTTCGCCATAATAGAATATATATTAATTGATGAATTATGATAGCTATTGCAAAAACTTTCTATATGTATAAAGAGTAGAAATGCATGATCCACGAAAAATGTTTGGGCCACCAAATGCAGCCATATAGTAGTATATGCCAAATCCAAATGCATAAGTAGACAAAAATGTGATCTATCAACCAATTTGAAATGGTTCAATTGATTTGGCAAGATAAAGTCTAGAAATAAATAGAATATCGAGAAGAGGGAAGAGTGATTTGGATGATCAAAGGTTGCGAAAAGTAATGTCCATAAAGAAGAAGAAAAAAAAGTATACTTAAACAAGCTCGTGTTTTAAGTTTGATGTAATTTTGTCCAATGTATTTTTAAAAATTTTAACTTTATTCATGTATATTATATGTGTATGGTTATAATTTACATGGATTAATTGTAAGGAGAAGACTAGATATCTATCAGAAAATGCAATCATTCAACTTGCAAATCGAAAATTTAAACCATCAAATATACATCCTAGCGAAACTGGCGCATTCACAATAAACAAGAAAAAGTTAAGAAAACCAACTGAATATGACCAACTAAACAAAAACAAGCTTAATAAAACGTACTGAAACCTCAAATCACATGTATATGGTACTTTACTTCACCATTGACATACGTGTTTAATAATCATTGTACATTGCACGGTGGGTTTATTGTGGATCATGGGTTTGGGCAAGCAAATTTCTAACCCAAGATGGGTTGGATGGAGAAACATAAGATGCTGCAAAGGAAAAAGCATGGGTGGAGGAATGGAGACCAAAGTACAAATCTTATAATATACCACAATCTAAAAGCTTGGGATGATGAGAAAGAAGATCAATTTGAAGATTCATAGGTCCTTGCCTTGGTTTCATGATGCTTAGCTGCAGCAGCGGCAGACGATGCTCGGGAAAAAGCTCGGCAAAACCCAAAAAAACTCCAATCTCGAACCAAGCTTTGCTGGTGGGGGTTGAAAGGAGCCTGGGGTTGTTTATATAGAGTTGAAATTCAGCTCCCAAATCCTTCTCGTCGTCAAACTTTTATTACCTTTAAGGGAGAAGGCAACTCTCATCTAGATTTTTTGTTGCTAAAACGGAAGTATCATATCAAACGTGTACGAATACAGCTAAGAAAATCAAAAAACAAAATATCTTGGAGAGCACTAGGCAACTCCGCCTCATTTACCTATAGTTTTTTTTTTTTTTCATTTTTGGGTTTAGATTTTTGGCAAATTTGGGCCAAGCCTTCTAGTCGGTCAAGTGGACTAGGCCCAGGCTACAAGAAGCCAGGTATTACACATCGAAAGGAATAAGTTTAACTAGGATGACATTAGAAAACTTGATTTTTCCTTTTTTTAGCTTGATGCATTCTACGACCATGCTTACTGTGTTCTGATTCGTGGTAACTTTACAATCTTCGCCAATGGTTATATGGAAGCTAAGTGTGGATGGGAGACTCAGGAAAATAATGCAAGCACTACAAAAAGAGACTATTCGCCATTCTTTATCGAATTAACTAATGTCGCCAACTGATTTACTTTTTACAAAATAACAAATACTCGTTAGTTAGTGACTTTACAGAAGATCTTGTATGTTTTAGAAATTAGTGATTTTGAAATCACCTATCAAAGATCCAAGCAAGATTTTTGTTATAGAAGGACTCCACCAAATTACTTGCCTTGGCATCCTGTTTTATAGGGGTAGTGCAGATCTCCATTATTACGATTGGTTAATGAGGTGGTCTAGGAGGCCTTTTCAGACATTGTTATAAATTTTGATATTATCACTGATTGAAGATTCTGACAAAGGCACTTGTTCTGCTTTGTTTGATTGACATGCGAAGTTGTGATTTTTTTTATTTTTTTGGTACAACGACGGTTCATACTCTATGGGTGTGGATGCGGCCAACAAACTCAGAAAATAATAGAACAGAAAAAAAATTCGGCACTATATCACGCTCTATTCATACGAAGCCTCCGGAATAGTGAGCCGCATAGAAGACAATCCAATCAGCTGCATCATTTGCTTCTCTGTAGGCGTTTGTGACCTGATGGGAGCCACACTTTTGCAGTAGTCTGCGAAAGTTGTGACCATTTGAAACCATTTTTTTTGACATGTTCTGCTGGTCTACCTCAACCAAAGGCTCCACCGTAGCAGCTTTATTGTTCTTTCCAGCATTACGTGAATGCATGGCAAACCTTGTCATTCTGAGTTTCGAGGTGGAAGCACTCTTTGAGTGGTTGTAATCACCGTTAGACATAAAAAAAATTTGGTTGTTGAAGCCTCTCTTTGCTCATCTGAGGCATTTGGATTTGTTGTTTACCTTGGTTTTGCAACTTTTTCTGTCTGTTTGGGTATTCTAAAGTTTGTGTTGTAATCTTTATAAATGTTATCTAGGTTTTGGTATGTCAATTGTTATATGCAGTTCCTTCTTTCTGAATTTTAATTTATCTCTCTTGCTTCAGTTGTTCATTTCCTTAATTATGTAATTAGTACACCTTGTTCTTAACAATGAATTTATTTATTTATTTTTTCAAATCTATACTGCTATCCGTGTGTTACAGCAGGCCAAGCGAAGATGCAACTTGAATTGGGTCAGCTGGTGTCAGGGGCGGCCCAATGCATTTGGAGGCCTAAGGCGAGCTCATTAAAGGAGGCCTTTTTTTTTAAAAAAATGATAAAATTTTTTAATAAGTGTAAAATACTTTAAAAATTTATTTAAAAATAATTTGCGTAGCTTTTTGAAATGCAAAATTACTAATCAAACTTTTGTACTCATTAAAATACTATTTTCAATCGATAATATAGCTAATCCATTTAATTTTTCTTATAAAATAGTTGACCACAAATAAGATTTTATCAACTTTAATTTTGAAAAACTTCTTTCAGCAGAAGCAACTATTACAGGTATTATTAACAATATCCTATAAGCAATGCATGCATTTGGAAAAAAAATTGTTTTTTTTATAAAACTTAAAGTATCAATAGGGGTACTAGTTTATGTTTGTAAAACTTTTTTTAAAACTTTTCATTTTGAAAACAGATCAAGACCATCAATATCAGAATATTCACCATGCTTAAAAAAATTTCAAGATTAAGACAACAATTTTTCAAATCCTTTACATTCAAAGATTTTAACTTTCTAAAATTAAACAATTGGGGCGAAGGTGATAGGTTCATAGGTGATAAGGGGAATAGCCCGTAGCCAACTGAAATTGGGCCAAAGGTGAGATCAACTTAATTCACTGGCTTCCAACTCCTAGCAACTTTACCAACTCAACCTATTGGTACCATTTTTTGCAAGCCATTTTGTGTGCGCTGCTTCTTACAAAAGTAACAAAATGTGCCTTTCTTTTTCTTAAACATGTATTAAGATATATTTGTTCTCCCACAGGCCCCCACCCACAGATGCTTGGTGGTGCTCATGGCACCACCTCCGCCCCCCAGTGTTCTATCCTCCTCCTCATTCTCTACCTCCTTAACCACCACCTCATCCACCTCCTTCCCCTCCAATGCTGGTTCCTCCTGTCTCCTCTCCCCAGTCCACACCAAAAACCCCTCCGCCTCCCCACACGAACCCCTCCTCTCCCTCAAAACTTTTATAGTTTTATTCTACATTAAGAATGACATCTCCATCTTATGGCACACCAACCCTTTGCCCACTCCTCAAAGAAACTCCTTTGTCAGACCATTCATGCAAAACCTCAGATTTGCAAAAGAAAAGGTCTAATGCTCAAAAAGATGCAAATGGCCATTACGTTAATACTACTAGCAGCAAAACTGACCAAAGACAAGACTCTTTTGATCATAAGGACAAAATGGAGTATCTAAGTATGATATAAAATGCAATTGAGACAACGCAGCCATAAACAAACACAAAATGCAATTTTTTTAAGGGAAAAAAGTTACGATATTAATTACAAAGGCACAGCAAAGTTATGGAACATATTACTCAGCATCCAGTAATAGCTATAACAGGAAAAGTAATGATAAAAACTACCAAACAGCTATCTCATTACCTTGAAACCATTGCGGCCACAACCCCCGCCCACAGATGCTTGGTGGACCGGTGGTGTTCATGGCGCCAGCTCCGGCCCCCTGCGCTCTGACCTCCTTTTTCTCCACCTCCTTTACGGCTTTACCATCACCTCATCCACCTCGTTCCCCTCCAATGCCGGCTCCTCCGAACTCCCCACCCCATTCTGCCCCAAAAACCCCTCCGACTCCCGCACAAGCCCTTTGTTAGCAATATATCTCCTAACTAAATAAATAAATCTATAAATTCAATTAATAAAAAAAAATCTTAAAGGAAATAATATACATGCATATCATTCGGCATCCAAATAATTCTATTTTAATACAAAATAAATCTATTCTAGCACAAAGTAAATCTATGCATTTAATAAGTTTATATCATAGAATTTCAAATCCTACCAATCTACTAATATTAAATTAAAAATAAAGGTAGAAGAAATAGCCTGATTGAAAGCAGGTCGAAGCGCGTAGACGCTGTCCCAAAGAAGTATTTGCCCCCACGTACGGATCACCCGGCAATCCTTCTCGGAGATACGACGACCCTACAACCTCTTCTTCGGCACGTCTCGGAAGAAGTCAAAGCGAACCCGATCGGACTTGCAGATCCAGCAAAGAACGGAATGAAAAGAACTAAATAAACTGAATAAAAAATGTAAAATAAAATTTGGAAGTGGCTAAGAGGGAGAAGAATTTTTCCAAAATTTTTCCACTATTTTTCTGAAATTTTTCGTGTTTCTAAAGAGATGAAATGGAGGGGTTTATATAGGGATTTAATCGGGGGCAATATGGTCTTTTCGGCGGACGCGTCCGCGCCTTCCGCGGACGCGTCCGCGCAACGTGCGCCAACGGGCGCACGCGTCCATTTAATGCGAACAAAAACGCCCGTTGGCGTTTTCGTTTTCAAACGAGCACGCGGCCGCGGCCGCGGCCGTTTCCAAAGCGTAACGCCCGCTGGGCGTTACCCTTTTATTTTTTTTTTCTCTCAAACGCGCACGCGGCCAAATTTCGGGCCGCGTGCGCATTTAAATTTTTTCCAACAATCCCCCACAAAAAATTTAAATAATTTTAAAATCAAAATAAAATGCTGGATATCTTATATTATGTAATAGGTGTAGGTACCTTTCGGTTTGAACCTTCACTTAGTGACAATTGATTACATCTGTGGAGCCAAGGTGGTCTTAACCTTGAACCTCGGTCCATGGCTCAGACTAAATCAACAACACACATAATATAGCCCGATCTGGGTTCTAAGCGGGTTGCGCTGTTATGGCCATGCGCAGATATCTATCATGTGCTTTTTAGGGAATCGCCCATTTTCCATAATCGCGGCCTCACGACTGCACATATAGGTGAGTCCTAATAAGGAAGCTAGCAAGGAAGCTCCTGCCTCTTGGGTCTCGGACTCATTTAGAGTTATACAAACGAACTCATCCTACCGCTTGCTTTTATGAGCACTAGCGCCATAGGGATGAGGACAACATAAAATAGTGCTCCTCTTAGTCACACTTCGGTTTGTTTCTACCCATTGAACCTTTTAAGGTTGGGTTCCCACCGTGGTGATCTATCTTTATGGGCTAAGCCCCATCCCCCTCGACGACTCTAGAACCACTGTTCTAGATAAACCTTTTGTAAGCTGATCAGCCAAATTATTTTCTGATTTTACAAAATTCAAGGCAATAACATTATTTTTCAATTTATATCTCAATGATTTATGACGTACTTTTAAGTGCCTGTTCATTTTTACATTGGCATTTTCTTGGTTGCACTTATCTATTGCAGATTTACAGTCACAATGTAAGGAGACAGGTGGTAAAGGTGACTCATCTACAGGAAGGTCTATAAGTAGATCTCTGAGCCACTCAGCCTCAGTGCTAGTAGTGTCTAAAGCTATCAGTTCAGATTCCATGGTACTCCTAGATATTAAGGTTTGTTTGGTGGATTTCCAAGACACAGCAGCACCTCCTAGGAGAAAGACGTATCCTGTGGTGGATTTAACATCTAAGGTATCGCTGATCCAGTTGGCATCACTATAGCCTTCTAGAACAGCAGGAAACCCACTAAAGTGCAAACTATAGGACTTGGTACCCTTAAGATACCTAAGAATTCTCTCTAATGCTGTCCAATGATCTCTATTTGGATTAACAGTATATCTACTAAGTCTATTTACAGCATATGCTATGTCTGGCCTAGTGTAGTTAGTTAGGAATCCTAGTGAGCCTATGATTTGAGCATATAGGCTTTGAAGGATAGGAGTTCCTAAGTTCTTCTTAAGATGTGTAGAGGGATCAAAGGGAGTAGAGACAGGCTGACAATCCGAATAATTAAATTTGTTGAGTATCTTGTCAACATAATGACTTTGGGATAACTCAATTCCATTTGCACTTCTAATTATTTTGGTATTTAAAATTAAGTCAGCTTGTCCCAAGTCTTTCATATCAAACTTATGACTTAAAAATTGTTTTACTTCATCAATTATCTGAAGATCTGTCCCAAAGATCAGTATATCATCTACATAAAGGCACAAGATCACAAATTTGTGTCCAACTCTCTTATGATATACACATTCGTCTGTGCTATTGATTTCAAATCCAAATGTCATTATGGTTTCATCAAATTTCAAATGCCATTGCTTAGGTGCTTGTTTAAGACCATAAAGAGATCTGACTAGTCTGCAAACTTTATTTTCTTGGCCTGGGGTTTTAAATCCCTCTGGTTGGTCCATATAAATTTCTTCATTTAAGTCTCCATTTAGAAAAGCTGTCTTAACATCCATCTGATGAATCACTAATATATGAATGGAGGCTAATGCTATAAGGACCCTAATAGTAGTTATCCTAGCTACAGGTGCATAAACATAAAAGAAATCTACCCCAGGTCTCTGAGTAAAGCCCTTGGCAACTAATCTAGCCTTAAATTTATCTACAGAGCCATCAGGCCTAAGTTTCTTCTTAAAGATCCATTTGCATCCTATTGTTTTACAACCAGGAGGAAGATCAGTCAATTCCCAAGTATGGTTTTGGATAATTGATTGCATCTCATTGTCCACAGCTTCTCTCCAAAAAGGTGAATCCAAAGATTTCATTGCGTCCTCAAAGGTAGTTGGAGAGTCTTCTATTAGGAAGGTATAAAAATCATCTCCAAATGTTTTCTCTATCCTGGATCTTTTACTCCTCCTAGGTTCTGCTTCTACTTCTATTGTTCTTGTCCTTATTCTACTAGAGCTACTAGCTATACCGCTATCTACTCTAGTCTTAAGTGGAAAGGTGTCTTCAAAATATGTTGCATCTCTGGCTTCTATGATAGTGTTGTTACTAATATCATTTATTTCTGAACTTATTACCAGAAATCTATTGGCATTACTATTGGCTGCATAACCTATGAATATGGCATCCACTGTTTTAGGGCCTATTTTCTTTCTCTTAAAATCAGGTATTTTTACTTTTGCCAAGCACCCCCACACTTTTAAATAGCTAAGATTAGGTTTTCTATGTTTCCAAACTTCATATGGGGTTAGATCATTATTTTTAGAGGGAATTCTATTAAGGATATAACAGGCTGAAACAAGAGCTTCCCCCCACAAATTTTCTGGTACTCCTGAGCTTATAAGCATGGAGTTCACCATATCCATTAAAGTCCTATTCTTCCTTTCTGCTACTCCATTTGATTGGGGAGAATAGGGTGCAGTCACTTCATGAATGATTCCATGATCTTCACAGAATTGAGTTATGTCATTTGATGTATATTCACCTCCCCGATCTGATCTAAGAATTTTAATTTTCTTTTCCTGTTGGTTCTCAGCTTCAATCTTAAAAATTTTAAATTTGCTGAGCACCTCATCCTTGGTTTTAATTAGGTAGATGTGACAGAACTTCGATAGATCATCTATAAATGTTACAAAGTATCTGTTACCTCCCCTAGAAGTTCTACCAGAGTCACAAACATCACTATGAATCAACTCTAATAGATCAGAATCCCTATTAACAGATTTAAAAGGCTTCCTAGGGAGTTTGGCTTCTACACAAGTTTGACATTTCTCATGGTTCTTGAGATCACTTTTTGGTATTAGATTTAGGTTCATAAGTTGCTTAATTGAATTATAATTTATATGACCTAATCTACCATGCCAAATAGAAGGAGGCTCTATATTCATAATCAAAGGATTTTCATTTATTGAAGGAGCTATTACATTCAATTTGAACAATCCTTCACTAAGGAATCCTTTTCCAATAAACATAACACCATGAGAAAT
Organism: Phoenix dactylifera; assembly: GCF_051530095.1. NCBI lineage: Eukaryota > Viridiplantae > Streptophyta > Magnoliopsida > Arecales > Arecaceae > Phoenix > Phoenix dactylifera. Next base: position 3,232,592 of record NC_143200.1, read on the forward strand.
TACAACCTTATTGGACTCAAAAACAAGACGAAAGCCTTGCTGGACAAGCAAAGAACCACTAATGAGGTTTCTCCTAACAACTGGAACATGTTGGACACCGTGCAGTGACAGGACTTTTCCAGAGGTAAGCTTTAAGTCCACACGTCCTACTCCTAACACACGTGCCTCCGAGCTGTTTGCCATGATCACAGCTCCTCCACTTGAGATCTGGTAAGAAGAAAACCAGGAACGATCCGAACAAATATGAATACTAGCTCTGGTATCAATCCACCAATCTAGTGATTGTAAAGTCATGTTAACTTCAGGAGTGAAGGAAACAGACCTGAAAGCTGTCTCAGAGGAGCCAGCGCCGGAAGTCACCATGTTGACTTGAGCACTGGATGTGTGTGGACCCTTCTTCTTAGATTGAAGAGGTGCAATCTTCTTATAGAAGCACTGTGGAGACAAATGGTTGGTCCGACCACACACATAACAGAAACGAGCACCACCTTCCTCTTTCTTCTTCTTCTGCTCCTGGGATTGAATAGGCTTCCCATTGTAGTGGTGGTTAGGGTTTCTAGGGTTGTAGGGTTTCTTCTTGAAATTCTTACGGAAGGGTCGGTTCTGATTTTTCTTAGGAGGAGCTTCTACATTATATGCATTATTTTTAGGTCCAGTAGAGGTATTATTTCTAAGCCTATGCTGCTCTTCAATCCTAATGGAGTTTAAGACTTGGGTTAGGGTGAGAATTCCTTGGGTATGGCTCAGGGTCTTAGCAAAATCAGACCAGGAAGTAGGTAGTTTATCTATCAAACAGGCTACCTGGAATGATTCATCCAAATTGGTTCCATTAGCCCTAAGCTGGTGGATCAGGGTTTCAAATTCATGAATTTGGTCATTCATAGGCTTTGAGTCCACCATCCTAAACTTATTGAAATCGGAGGCCTTGAACCTCTTTACCCCAGCATCATCAAGACCATATTTGCTATCTAGAGTGTCCCAGAGTTCTTTGGCACTCTTGGCTGTGTAATAGATATCATACAGCCTCTCAGAAAGAGCACCTAGGATTCTATGGATACAATGATAATCTATCTCATCAGGTGTCCTAGTGGGTGTGTTAGTGGAGGCAGAATGTTCAGTGTTGGAAGAAGTAGTTGGGTTGGACCCGTTATCAACTTCAGTCGTACTTTGACCTATGGCTGAGATTAACCCTAATGTGGTGAGCCAGAACCGCATTTGGTTCTGCCACCTCCTAAAGTTATGGCCATCAAATTTTTCAGGTTTGGCACTAAGATGGTCACTAGTGTTTGAGGCCATAGGATCGGGGTTACAGAATAGTGACAGAAACCTGATTGAAATCAAAAAATCTATGTCAAAAGATTGCAGTAATATTTATATTGAACTTTGGATGTCTAATTGATATATCCAAAAAACTAATAGCCAGATCAGCTCCAGATCGGTGGTGGAGCACTAGGCTCACTTAAGTACCAGCCTTTCTTAGGCACGTATGCCTTTTTGACAAGCTTTTCTTAGACACTATTAGTTAGTGGATATAATCACTAGAAATCACACAAATTCAATATTTAAAATAACCTAAATGCAAATTTAAATTAGATATTGTGGATTAACTAATTTCAAAATTTTTCGTTTGAATTTTCCGAATTAGCAATGATTGATTACTAATTTAGTAGTAGCAAATCAATTATTTTAATTGAGATCTAAAATATCAATTTAATGAATTATATGTTAGATTTGAATTATTGCCTTATTGAAATAATTGATTACTAATTTTATGGCAAATCAATTATTGTAATTAAGATCTAAAATGTCAATTCAGCGAATTAAAATATTTATTCCTTTATTAGAATAATTTATTGAGATCTAATAAGTCAATTCAATAGATTAACTATTATGTATCAACCAATTTCCGAATTTCCCGTTTGAATGGGATCTGGAAATTACTCCTTGAGAAGTCCAAATGGAGGTATAATAAACCTCTTGGAGGTTAACCAAATTATTAACTCTTTAGAATAATTTATTATTGATGATGTGCTAGCAAAAACAATTATTGCAATTAAAATCTAATATGCCACAATTGTAATAAAGAATTTAATTAATTATATATTACTAACAAAAACAAATACTTCTTTGGATTGTTAGCAATATATCTCCTAACTAAATAAATAAATCTATAAATTCAATTAATAAAAAAAAATCTTAAAGGAAATAATATACATGCATATCATTCGGCATCCAAATAATTCTATTTTAATACAAAATAAATCTATTCTAGCACAAAGTAAATCTATGCATTTAATAAGTTTATATCATAGAATTTCAAATCCTACCAATCTACTAATATTAAATTAAAAATAAAGGTAGAAGAAATAGCCTGATTGAAAGCAGGTCGAAGCGCGTAGACGCTGTCCCAAAGAAGTATTTGCCCCCACGTACGGATCACCCGGCAATCCTTCTCGGAGATACGACGACCCTACAACCTCTTCTTCGGCACGTCTCGGAAGAAGTCAAAGCGAACCCGATCGGACTTGCAGATCCAGCAAAGAACGGAATGAAAAGAACTAAATAAACTGAATAAAAAATGTAAAATAAAATTTGGAAGTGGCTAAGAGGGAGAAGAATTTTTCCAGAATTTTTCCACTATTTTTCTGAAATTTTTCGTGTTTCTAAAGAGATGAAATGGAGGGGTTTATATAGGGATTTAATCGGGGGCAATATGGTCTTTTCGGCGGACGCGTCCGCGCAACGTGCGCCAACGGGCGCACGCGTCCATTTAATGCGAACAAAAACGCCCGTTGGCGTTTTCGTTTTCAAACGAGCACGCGGCCGCGGCCGCGGCCGTTTCCAAAGCGTAACGCCCGCTGGGCGTTACCCTTTTATTTTTTTTTTCTCTCAAACGCGCACGCGGCCAAATTTCGGGCCGCGTGCGCATTTAAATTTTTTCCAACACCCTTCTCCTCCCTTGACTGACAAGCTCACCAACAAAAACTGGCTCCCATCCACCCTCCCACGCTAGCACACCCCCAGAACTAGGAAGATTGAAGAATGAAGAAGCTAGAAGCAAATGAGGTCTAAGGAGGAAAGAGGAATAGCCGTGCTGGGATTTGGGAACTGGGAAGTTGGAATTGGGACAAAGAGGCAAGGAGACGTCAAGGACAAGAGGAATAGCTCGTAGCCGAATGCCATAGGTGATAGGTTCATAGGTTTACGCCTTACCTTACCAGCTTTACAGCCATGGCGTCAATGGCGATGGGATTGGGACAGGCTACAGTTGACAACCATTCTCAGCGATAGGCCGAGGCCTTTTTTGGGGCCGGGGCCTTAGGCGACCGCCTAGGTCGCCTAACGGTCGGGCCGGCCCTGGCTGGTGTTGTTCAACACTAGGAAGCTGATTTAACTAGACAATATACCACCTTACAACATGGGCAGGTGAGTTAACCAGGCCCCGTTTGGGAGAGCTTTTAGAGGATTAAAAAATACATTCTGACCCTCCAAAAGCACTTTTGTGTAAAAAAAGGGCGTTTGGTAAAAATTTGGAGAAACTGTTTTAGCTTTTTTAAAAAGCTAAAAACAACTTTTTGGGAGAAGCTCTATTTTGGAGCTTTCCGAAAAAACTATTTTGAGTTTTGTAATGCAACTAAGGGTTCTTTCAATAGGTGGTTTAGCCTGAATCTCTCTTCTTTTCCCCAATTATTGGGAAGACATTAACGTAGCCCTAATCAATCTTCTCATGAACATGCATTTGCTACAATTTTGATTTTTGACAATTATGCAATTAAGGAGGAGGACAGGATCGAGCGTGTCACCGAGGCAAGTTGTTGAATTTCAGAGCTTTTCCGCATTATATCATGGTCTTATTTATACTCAAAATCAACATTATCTAGTTGTATCAGTTTAGTTTTCAAAGTAGAGTATTGCCAAATAGAACTTGGAAATGGTGCTTGTTGCAATTTTTAGGGTTTTGAACCTTAAAATCGCCATTGTAATTGTGTTCTGTTCCGCATCGAAATTATCCACAGAGTCGTGGCACTCATCTAATAACATTCCATTGTGATAATGTGTTGAGATAATTAACCCTGATGCCTGACTAGTCCTAGACATGGTAGATCAACTGATGGTTATCTTGCTTGTTGAGACCCAGAAGGGAGAAGGAAATTTTTATAACCAAATTATTTTATCAGAAATTCCTAGCAAATGTGATTGTTTGAATCAATTATCAGTTTGCATGTGATTTGTGGAAAATTGCACGAAAGGCCCCTTAGCCAGGAATAATAATTTGAGTTTTTTTTTGGCATGAATACCCTCCTAAATATCTAATTTTACATGGATACCCTCTCTAATTGATATTTGCATGTATACCTTTGTAAAATACTTGTTTTGCTAGTTTACCCTTTTTTTATCATTGTTTTTGCATATGTACCCATACTATCTAATGCCATTAAAAAATTAACAGTTTCAAATTAAAATGGTTAAAATACTTTTAATGGGCAGATGTGCAAAAAGTAACATTTATAAGGTGATCGCGATGGGGTAAAAAAAAAAATAATTTCAAAATTCTATTTTATTTTTAATTAAAATAAATATGGTTTTTATTAACGATGTTAGAATAAACCATTATATTACGAGCATTTGTGCAAAAATAGTATTTTATAAGTATATAGAAATAAATATAAATTTTAAAAAGGTATTCATGCAAATTTAAATTTTTAGATGGCTATCCATATAAAAAATTCTAATAATATGTAGTGACAAATTCATGGGTTACCCAGAAAGAAAGAAATAAATTTATAATGCTGCACATAACACCATATTAACTCACTTGAGAAATGAAGAGCAATCTCAAATGCTCTTAATTTATTTGCATTCTCTATAGAACATGGGTCTTGCATAGAATGAGTTTATGACCTTATCTAAAATTTCCTTGCCTAATGGAATTTTATGAACACATCATAGAATTAGTGGCATTCATAGAATTGCTTTTGCCGCAGGTCAATCCTGTCCAAAATCTCGAAACCGTTACAACGGTTATATTTATTCAATATTGCAACGGCCGTTATTCGAAAGCTAACCTCCTCCCAGGCATCAAGCCTCTTAAAAATGTGGCGACGGACGCTGCGTGTGCAGCGGGCTCGGGAAATAAGGAAGAAAAAGATATATATATATATATACGGGGAGAGCAAGCGAGCGAGAGACAATAGAAAAAAAAAAAAAGAAAAAAAAAAAGAGGGAAACCCCTTCTCTTTTTTTTTTCTTTGGGGAGGAGGGAGAGTTAGGATTGGAGAAAGAGATCTCGGCCATGGCGATTCTTAGACCTTCTTCCTCTCCTCTCCTCTACACTGTTGGTTTCTTCTTCTTTTTCTCTTTCGTCTCGCATCCAGTCGTCTTGGCCGCTGAAGATATCGTCAAAGAAGACGACTCTATCGTCAAATTTCCTGGCTGCAACAATACATTCCGGATGGTAATTGAATCCATTCCCATTGTTTCTTTCTCTATTTTAGCGGCATATTCTAGGGCATTATCAAGTGGTTTTTCTTGGATTGATCCCCCCCCCCCCCCTTTTTCCCCAAGATCTTGGGAAATTTTCTCATTGATCCTGTTATTCTCTTTGATATGAAAGAAATTTGATGCTCTGACATTTTATATCAGGACAAAATCAAAGCATGGTGAATTATGAGACATCAAAAATGAAACCTGGTGAAATATTATTAGCGTTTTAATTTTGCTTAACCTGAGATAAAGAAATTTGTCTATTGGGGTACGGCATCGTCCCAAGATGAAAGGACATTCATTTGTGAACTTTCTTCGATGATACAAATCTCTTCGTTTTAGGAAAGGACATATTTGATTTAGGTTGAGGATCCTATCAAGAAGATCTCTGGATTTCTTTCATTTTTTTAAAAAAATTAATACTAGTTTCTTGACTTAGACAAAGAGATGCCATCTGATAGGGCCACCAATTTAATTGAATAATCCCCTTTCATCTTTTCTATTAGGAGGAATGTTATTGTGATAAGACCCTGGTGTCTGTCAATTCTATTTTGAACACACACAGAGAGAGAGAGAGAGAGAGAGAGAGAGAGAGAGAGAGAGAGAGAGAGAGAGAGAGAGAACAGGAAAAAAAGGTGGAACAAGGGATATTTGATTGCTTTGACGGGATTGGACCATTGTAGAGCCTGTAGGCAAATTTTATTCGACTACTTGCTTGAATAGATGACCTACAGGGAACTGCATATTTATAAGATTCATCTTACTTGTTCTACAAGAATTAGGAAAACAAAACAGAAAACATGACTCTTGAATCCTAACTTGCTAGAAAAATAAGAGAAAAATTGCAACACTTAGGAAGTCAATCTCTGATGGATTTAGATTCCTCATAAAACTGAAGTCAAACAAAAGTCAATTTCCTGATTTGATGTTTCCTTACATCTTGATTATCTCATGCGTTACGACAGCATCGTCTTAATCAAGGTCCGCCGTACCGGATCCGGTAGACGTACCGGTTGCCTACCGGACCGGTACGGGCCGGTTCGTAACGAACCGGAAAGCTCTTCCCCGCCGGAACCGGGGAAGAAGAAGAGAACCAGAGAGAGTGCGGGGAAGAGAGGGAGGGAGCCCACCTTCGGCCACCATCGGAGAGCCCACCGGCCTCCGACGCCTCTCCGCGGCTCTCCGATGGCGGCCGAAGGTGGGCTCCCTCCCTCTCTTCCCCGCGCTCTCTCTTTTTCTCCTCGTCTTCGGCAAGGAACCGGCCTGTACCGGTTTCCACGGCTCCGGCATACCGGTAGCTGGCCGGACCGGTTTGTACCGGCTCGTACCGGCCGGTACGGGCCGGTTCGGCATACGCTAGTCTTAATACACTGTACTAGTTGAGTGGCAGGAACTTTGAAATTTTGGGAGGTGAAGGAAGCAAAAAGGAAATAGAAGGATGAAAAGTATGAGCTACAAAGTTGGTGATGCAGTCCTCAAAGGAAGTAACAAAGCCTTCTCTTGTAGTATCTGAATAACTGGTTCATAACTCTTGATAGCAAAATACAACCATCAAGCACCAAGTTTGCCTGACATTGATTGGTCTTGACACTAACAGAGATTTAATGGAGAGGGCCCAGTAATTTACATTGAGCTGAAATCGATTTTTCAAAATAAATTTCAGAGTTCGAACACAAAATGTTCTGTTAGCTTCATTTAATCTGGATAAAGAAACAATTGAGGAGTACCAATTACTAGAGAAGTTCTGTAAAACAGTGACAGGGAGAGGGTTTCAGAAAAGCTCTCCTCTTGATTTATTTGAATGAAGTATGGGAACTTATAGAGCTTCTATAAGCTTATTAATGTTGGCCCACTATGATCAGCTTAGACAATAACATGAGACTGGCTTTCTGTTAGCCACTTCTTACATGGTCAGTCACTCAGTTGTCTTAAACTCAAGGAGCAACTTAAGCATCCCAAAGCAGATGTCCTGTCTGACTACACTGAGGCTGCTATTAGCCTAGCTTGGCTATATGAGAAACGATAACTAGCTCTAACCAGGTCAGTATCAATTATTCAATATCGTATATGAAATAAATAATCCCTCCAATCAAACCACATTAACATGCTTGAATATAAATGGAGAAGTTTGTTCTCGAGTATCGTCACAAAATGCTAGGATATTTTGGTAGAAGCTGAACTAAATCTATTCAGCTCACTTGCTATTAGGAACATAATAAAAATATGACCCCTAATATTCCTCCCACTAGGTAGATTAGGGCTCTGGAACTTTATAAAGGGAATGCAATGGTGTCCCACTATCTTAAGTGTCCAAATGGGGCACTATCTCGAGTGACAAGATGGGTCCCAGGTGTCGGGACATAGCATGTCCCATTCCCTAGAGAAACCAAGATGGCCCCATCCCACAAGATTTGAATCATTGCTTAGTAGTATTAAACTCTCGTAAGCTAGAACGGGCTATTTGATAAAGTTTGATATAATCCATATGCCATAATATACTTTCTCAGATGACTCGGGGTGTGTTTGGTTGCTTTAAAAATGTCCTTTGTAAAAAATGTACTTCCTTAAAAAAATAATTGGATGAGTAATCTGTACAAAACAATACATAGATGCTCTTTGTATGTTGATGTTGTTGTTGATCCACCTTAAGAATCTCTTCTACAAGATCAAAAACAATGAGCTTCCCTTAGCACTGTTTCCTGACACTTCTAGCAAATGAATTTGCATACTCAAAATAAACCTTCGATATTGGGATTAGGTAACCCGATATTCTGTAAAGCCATAGTATTTAACAGTGGTGTACACCACTAATGATGTCTCACAATTGTTTTGGCCAAAGAAATAAGCCTAATTGTATAAAAGCTGTTGGGAATATTGAAGAAGTAGAGCTGATATGGACTGATCTGGTTGTAGAAAGATTTGGTGTTATTGCATCTCAGATATAGTATTTCTCCTATTGTAATCAGGCCATCAGTCAAGCCCTAATCAAACCTGACATAATGAATTGAACACATGTAGATTGGCCACTACTTGGGGCATTTTCATATGGATTTGATACATTAAGTTGGCTTGACCAATGACCTGATTACAATAGAAAATACTATATGATCCTCCAAAAATACCACATCTTCCTACTACTAGATCATTGGAGATCAGCCCTATTTCATCAATATTCTTAAGATAACAAGGTCCAGAAAATGAAAGATTTCTGCAGTAACCTTCCTACACCAATAATTATCTGCTTATCAGTAAATGTCTTCAACATTTATAACTCATATTTGTCCACATCCAAATGGATGTGTTTTCTGCAACCTAAGTGCAGAGAATATCTCTCACTTGTTCGTCCTAGGTTATCTAGAACTTCCTGGGTCATTTTAAGAATAAGTTGGGAAATGAAAGGTAACCTTGGCCCTCAAAATCTTGTTGGTTCACCTAGAGGATGATGAGAGTGACAAGAAAAAAGAAGATTGGGATGGAATGTGATTTTAATGGCTATGTTGCAGTGGCTTTCAAATGAAAGAAACTAGAGATCTTTTCAAGCTTAGCCATTAGTGTTAAAGACATGATCAGAGAGGTTGAAAAGTGAAAACTATTGGAAGAGTTAGGTTTAACTGCACCATCGAGGCTCGGAGGGTGCTTAAAATAATTAAATATATTTGTTTTGGAGTTTTGTAATTTCATAATCTCGTGAAACAAAGTGATAGGTCATAGGTCTTCCCATCCTTTTTCTCAAAAAAAAAAAAAAATCTTATCATCCCATATATGCCCTTTTTCCCTCATCTCATGCATGGAAGCATTCATAACAACAATATTTTAAAATTAAATTGATTTGTGTCTCCAAGTGAAAATTTCTTCCCATCTGTACATCTTTCTAAAACCAACTGAAATGTTTTCCTGCTATTTGATAAGATTAGATATTTGCCAAGTAGTGCCTTTTAATCTTGAGCATATCTCAGGTATTTTTGCCATTTGTATGAATGAAAAGATGATTCTCTAAGTCACTAACAAGTTTTACCTTTTACATCAGGTTATCATAAGGAACTGGGTGAATGGTGATGAAAGACCAAGCGTGGATGGAATGAATTCAAGATTTGGTGCCTCTTTGCCGATCCATATTTCTGATGCTCTTAAAAAGCCTGCTGTTCTCACAAACCCATTCAATTGCTGTTCTGCTTCATCTTCCAAGGTCTATTTCTCTCTTCTTTGTCTACTGCTTTTGCTACATCCCTTTAGATAGTTTTTTGATCATTTTGTTTACCTTAATTTTTAATTTATGGCCATGTGGCAAATGATGGCCGGAAATAGAATCAGATGAGTCCAGGTCAACACATATCAGTGATCATGTCTCTAATCTATGTATTTCATGATTGGTCGATGCTGGAAGAAACTGAGAGTACACACATGGATGATTGAAGTAGTTCCAACTGTAAGCATGCCAGTCAGCCTTAAATTTGAAAAGCAGGCAAACAACCAAAATTGAAGAAGATACAGCAGGAACTGCTGTTAGATCATTATCAACCGTAATGAACAATAATTGATAAAGTTGGGAAAGAGGACATGGAGCTAAAGCCAGTTGAACTTGAGGCTAAAGCAATCATGATCTTGACATGAGTGGTTGTGATCTTCAAACAAGGTACACAGAAAGTGTACTTACACGACCATAGAAGAAATGAGCACTGTTTGAATTCAATCATTGGCCGTCCTTCTTCCAAGTGGTCTCAAGAAACTCACCATACTCTCGGACTTTTAGAATGCTTTACGAGACATCCATTGGATCATCCCTAAGATTGGAAGTAATTTCAACCACAGTCTGAAATAAACTGGTGAGGGCATAGACGTCCAATGTGGTTAGACCTATTAGACAGCATGAGAAAAGAAAGGCATTCATGGACCAACACCAGAAGTAGACTGCTTTCATTTTATTTTCCCTGTATTCTTTCTGAGCACACTGCTTTTGATACAGTTATCAAATTCTATTGCTGTGGCCATGCGTGGGGACTGTGACTTTGCTTACAAGGCAAAAATTGCACAGTTAGGAGGTGCAGCAGGTTTATTGGTGATAAATGATAAAGAAGGTAGCTCCTATATCCATATGTTGCTGTTCAATTAGAAAAGCATTTGGGTTTTTTGCATTAATCCCCTGCAACTATGGGTTATTGCATACTCACCCTTCATAAACCAAATTTGCATATATACCAAGGTCCACTGAACCGGGCTGAACCACCCGGTTCAGGCAGTACTGAGCCGACCCGGTGCCAAATCAGGTTAGTTCGCTATTTCAATTTGGGTCCAGCCCGTCGCAGGGGTCAGTTTGCCATGTCAATTCAGTTCCGGTCTTTATGAGTCGGAACCACAAAGGGACTGGCCAGAACCAGTCCTTTTTGGACCGGAACCGGCCGGAACTGACCGGAACTAGCCGCTTGATGCTGACTCGGTGCTAACTGGTTGATTCGCACCGAGTTAACCTGATTTCAAACTGGGTTGACTAGGGGCACAGTGGCATTATTGCCTTAGCTGTACCGGATCCGGTTCGGTACCGAACTAATACCGATCCGTACCGACTGCCGATCGATACGGGTCCCGGTACCGGTTCGGCAGTCTTGATATATACCCCTTGTCTTACCCTCTTTTTGCAGTGCTACACCTTCGGTTAAACTTCCGGCTTCCAAATTTAATAAGTAACCATTTTTAATGTAAAATAATTTTATTGCCCTTTTGCACTAAGACTCCATTTTTTTTAAAATTTAGTTTGTATTGCAAAGAGCTTTAATTTTTCACAAGTTTTTTCAGGAGTATTGATGCAAAAGAGTAAAATAGTCACTTTTACACTTAAAATGGCTACTTATCAATAGTGGTAGCTAAAAATGTAATGGGATGAGAAGCTTTGCAAAAATAGGATGAGGTAAGAGTTATATATTCAAATAGTGAATTTCAAGTGATGTATATGCAGTAAGCCATATTTGAAGAGGTATATATGCTGAAAACCATTTTTAATGAACATGTATGGAGGTCATCCATGGTGTATCTATCTTTTAACATTTCTATATATTGTGCTCTAGAACTCGAGAAGATGGGGTGCCCTGAAAATGATACTTCCCTTGACATTACAATTCCTGTTGTACTTGTGTCAAAGTCAAATGGAGAGAATATTAAAAAATCCTTGGATAGTGGAGGAAGAGGTACATTATTATATTCATAAGCGAATTGCATTGTAATTTAGTTAATTTGATGTCATGTGCATGGATAAAAGATGTTTATCTTCATTTGCACGGTAGGCTTACCATGCTATACTGTGCTGTAACTTGGTACATGCAGAGATGTGTATATATGTGGGTACATATGTTTATTTTCTACATATATATATATATATGTTTTTTGTATATATATTTGTTAAAATATTTGTTATTGGCGCATTAATTTTTTACATAGACCAATTTAACTGCTTGATACTACTCTAAGGATATGTTTTAAAGAACAAGCTACAACTACTATATAGAGATCTAATATTGTAAATCATCTGAAATATCTTTTGTGATTTCTGTTTAACTTGTACATCGCAAAGCTTCGAGTAATTTATTGAACAGATAAAGATGTAAATTGATGGCTCTTATGACAATTTTAGAGGCCTTTTATTAAGGTACAGGTATATGCAATGGGTCTGTTTAATGAGTGTTAATAGCCACTATATAAGGGAGCAATAAAATAGTAAACCATGATGCAAACTAATATCAGATGACAAGACATGCTTAAATTCACAACAACAATTGTTAAATTATATTGTACATTGTCATGGGTGTTTGGCATTGTTGGAAGCCTAAATATTGGTAGGATTATGGGAGTTGTTTCCTACCCTTTTATTCAGTTTACAGCATCAACTGTTTTGTTGACATGTCCAATATGCAGTTTAGGCTGTTAAATCTAAAAAAAAAGAAAAATAAAGAAAAGAAAAAGGGGGAATAACTTTAAATTATCCCAAGTAGGAACAAGGTTCTTGAATATGGTTGGGTACAATTTAAAATGAGAAGTAGAGTACAAGCTTGTATTTCTGCACATTTAGCTGTATCAATAAATACCATTTTGATATAAGGAAACATGCTTCCCTTGATATTATATAGGTACATAAACGTATATCAGCCTAATAATCTATTGACATGGTACAATATTGTATGAGGCTATGAGCAATCACCTATTATCCTTGTGTAGGATATTCATCAACTTAACTATAATATACGTTTTGTTGCTTTTAGGCTGTAATTATTCTATAATTTATGTGATTGCTTTATTGCAAGTCAAGCATTTCAAACGAATCAGATGTGTTTTGTTTAAATTAATTTTATCTTCTTTTCTATTCTTTTAAAGGTAATTAGATGCTCAAAATGGAGCTGATGTAGGATAGCAAGGGGCTAGGGCTGCCTACATGCAATGGTGGACTTTGAGGCAAAGGATTAGAGTGACGAAGGACTTTATTGTTGTTCAGGTTCTAAGATTAGGATATTTAATAGGAAAACTTGAAATTTAGGGCAATGGCTGTTTAAAAGAATGTCCTTTTACGTTGTCCTACGTGTGGAAAGACGAACCAAATCACAATCTAGAGCTTTTAGACAATCAAATATAATCCTGTAATCAAAGTATATCAAATAATGCACACAGAAATCTGTAGACAGCAGTATGATTTATTTGAAGCCCAAAAGAAGTAGAAATAAACAACAGATTTACGAAATCAAGAAGAAGAAAATTGAGAAAGAAGAGAGGAATAAGTAGCAGGAAATAGAGAGAGGGGAAGAGGGGAAGAGAGAGGAAGGAAACAAGAGGGGTCCTTCTGGGACTCTTTGCAAATATAAAAATCCCTCAAAAAGTTTCCAAAACAAACTAGTTACTGATTAACAGCCTGTGGGTACCACCATCACTATTCACATTACAGTGACATGGATAGTAATTGACCCATTAACTTAACTTACCTAAAATAATTCATTTTGGACCTGCTAAAATTATGGACTTAAAGATCTTATGATACGGCCTTGATTGGCTATTATCTACTTCAAAAATCCCTAATGATTTCAATATAAAGTCTACAATTAAAGAACTTTAAATTAGCAAAATCAGGCTACTGAATGTGATGCAATTCAGGCCTGCATTTGCTTCCACTGTGTGGATCTGGTGCTTGATATCTTTTTCCAGAAGCTTGATTCTCTATTTAGTCTTTATGGTTTGACGATGGAGACCCTCATAAAGTTTTCTTGACAAGCAAAAGGGCATGGATCGTCTGTATGATGGCAATCTTCGAGGAAAATCTACCAAATCAATAAGGAATCAATCTTCATATGGCCTGATCTCGATCATCGACTTAAGATTAGTGACTTTATCTTGCCATATATGCTCCTAGCATGGATCTTCATTATTTTGAGTTTCACTTTAGAGAAGTCAACGGAGCATCAACAGCAGATTCTAAATTAACAGATCCTGGGTGGTGGTATTGCTGCATGATGGATCCTTGACCCTAAACTCTTCACATGATAAAGCATCAATTGTTGGCTCTTCACACATCAGTTCTTTGGCTTTTTCATCTTTAAGATTGTTGACCTATTATTCGACCTCAGGGAGCTTTTTAATGCCTAAAGCCACTGCAATTGCTTGCAACGTACCCTGCATTGGCATAGTTGATAGATGTCAATTCATTGTCCATCTGGAAGAAACTGTTCCCATATTTTGACATGCTCATAAAGATCATTATTTCTGAAACTCAAATCCTCATTCATGTTTATGACAAAAAGGAAGGAAATATGAAGTAAATAGAAGAAAATCAGGAAAGAAAGAAGACAAGGTAGGATCCTTGAGCTTTGATACCAAATTTAATGTAGGACAGCAAGGGGTTAGGGCTGCCTGCATGCATTGGTGGACCTCAAGGTGAAGGATTAGGGTTATGCAGGACTTTATTGCCTCCTGTCCAGATTCTGAGATTAGGGTACTCAATAAAGAAACTTGAATTTAGGCAATAGCTGTCCAAAAAATGTCTTTTTAGGCTGCGCTAAATGTGGGAAGATAAACCAAATCATAATCTAGAGCCCTCTTAGACAATCAAATAACTATAAATATGTAATCAGATTAGATCAAATAATGCACACAGAAATCTGTAAATAGCAATATGGTCTATTCATAGCTTAAAAGAAGCAGGGTCAACAACAGTTTTATGAAGAAGATTATTGAGAGAGAAAAGATGAATAAGTAGCAGAAAATAGAGAGAGGAGGAGAAGAGGGGAAGAGAGAGGGAGGAAACAAGAGAGCCGAACCTGGCCGCAAATCTTCAATTCATTCACAATAAAAAAACAGCATACAACCTTTTGCTTAACCCATTTTATAATGACCCTCAAAGTTGACCCACAAGTTAACTAACTTTAGACTTTCTAGGCCTCTTCACAAGATAAAGATTCTTTAAGAGTTTCTAAACTAGTTACTGACTTCTAGCAGCCCACGGGAACTGTAGCATCAATATTCATGTTACAGTGATGTGAACAGTCAATGACCCATTAACTTACCTAAATCGGCACCTTTTGAACCTCCTAATATTATGGACTTCAAAAAACCCTAATGATTTCAATCAAAAGCCTACAATTAAAGAATTTTAAATCAGCAAAAATCAGGCTATTGAATGAGATGAAATTCATTCTGGCATCAGAAGCTAAGTTGTCTTTTGGAATGTAGGTGGTTTAAGGTTAAGCTACACAGTTTTAGTTTTGGATGAGGCAAACAAATTTTGGTTTCAGCAATCTTGACTATTCCAGTCCCTAATTTATCAAAAATTGCGAAAAAATAAAATAAGTTAAAGAATTAACGAATAAAAAAAGAAATTCTATTAAAATAAAATAAATACATCATATTGCTTCCAAATATTCTCAAAACAGTTTGATCCTGAGAAGAGTGATTGGTGCAAGGAAATGAAGAAATAACAAATAAATAATATGCCATACAATCGGTAAACTTGACCAACATCATTTTGCTTCAAATGAATGTTGAAACCAACAATAATTTTAAGTTGTTTCCAATCGAAAGTGAAGTGTTTTGTCTCATGAGTTAGCCTCATATGTCCACAAGAGTTTGTTGAGCTTGCTTGCCGCCTAAAGATATGCACAGTCTTGAGTCTTGACAGCTGCATAAATTTGATTTAAGTAACCAAATGACCGACTTTTCTTTTATTGGTAAATGATTCTGGTTTGAGTTTCTCCCATCTCTTATCTGAACTATTTCCCTCCATTAATCTGTTATTGGCAGATCGAAATTTACCTTTTCATTTTGTGCAGGTTTTCTTTGACTATCTCTTCTTAATATGAGTCGTTTATCCCTTTTCTATACTAATTTTTTTTTTATCAAATCCTTTTCTTCTATATAACAAATTCTTTTTGGACAATTTCTTCTGATTATAAAAATGTAAAATTTCTTTCTCATTATTAAAATGTAAAATTTCTTTCCCTTTACAAGTGGAATAAGGGTATGAAAATATATGTTAAATGATATTTGATGGCCAGATCACCTTGTCTGAGGGTGAAAGTTCATTACTATTGGTTAGAGGAATCGTATCCCTGTTACGAAGTGAATTCCAACAAGCATCACCTGAAATGAGGTTCCAATATGACTTCTTTTTTTTTTTGATTAGAAAAGTTTCAACGTGGCTTTGATTAAAAAGGTTCCAAAATGTGGATCAGGTTCAAATTTCAAATAGGTGGACTTTTCTTGAGTCAACCTTGTAATTTGTACGTTTTCCTTAAATAGCACCCTATTCAGTCGGAAAAAATCACATTGGAGCCTATTTAACTTCATTGGTTTATAACTAACACCTTCGACAATGACCAAATTTTAGCATGATTTACAGGTAAACAAGCATGCTTTATTCATTCAGATAATAACTCCTCTGGTGCAACCTATAATCGACTACTACAGTTGTAGATTGATTTCACAATAATCAATTATGGTGCGACTGATTAGACACTTCAGTAAATGCTCATCATCCAAAAGATCATTATAGAGATATGTTAACACAAAACAGAAAATGATAGATAGCTTATTAATGAAGCCTAATCAATGAAACATAACAAGTGCAACAAACTAAAAATAACTACAACAGAACAATAAAAAAAATACTGCTAGTAAACTCGGATTCCAAGGATGTGATAGATGACAACGATGGTAATGATGATGGGTAGAGATAATGATTGATGGACGAAGAAACGAGGGCTGGGTAGAAGATAGTGATAGAATTTGTCGTATAATTACCTTTGCGAGTTTGGTCCCTCTAATCCAATGAGAATCTTCAGGCCGCGCTCCATCTAGGCATTGAGACGAAGGATGATGGGGTCGAGAAGGTGGCTCCAAGAAGAAATAGGTCAAGAAGCAGGATGAAAGTGGAAGAAAAAGAATTTCTCAGGGCTTCGCCAACGGTGGCACTCACCTTTCTAGGTTTTTTTTTTTTAAAATGGCTGTTGTCCCTTCTTTTTATAGGCGTCAAAACAGCTGAACAAGCTTCCTAAAATCCTCCAAAACGGTTTTTATAACTTCTCCACTAATCCTTATCCAACAACTTTTCTAGTAGCCCTTATCTTTTTCTCGCTCGTCCTTATCTTCCGCTCAATCGCCTATTACTGTTTTGTGCACAGCAACTCGGGTCGGGTTCCTGTTCACGTGAACAATAACTTTTTTTAAATTTTTTTTGTTCTCTTTTCCAACTTTCTTTCCTCCTTTGTTCCATACATTCAACATGCACAATTCTATCTCCAAGACTTTCACCCATTCTACTCTGTTCCTAGAGATGAGTGATGGCCGTGGGCATTGAAGAAAGGCCAATGCTCAAGCAATTAAGTATAGTAGTTTGTGGTTGGGTTAGGCTTCCTATCACACCTAGGTGGACTTTTTTTGCTTGGCAGTCCTAGTACGTGACTCGACTAAAAATTCAAACCTAAATATGGCTTTGGATGGAAAACACAGAAATAACAAAAAATATAAACTATATATAAGATGGAGTTTTGAGACTACATCAGTTTTTTCCGGCTGGAAAAAACTCGACTCCTGACGAGTAGGCCTCCGTATGCGCTGCAACAAATCGGGTCTCTGGCGCCTCAACTCGTCCTTGAATTGTCTGATATAGGTCTCCCATGCCAATGCATGAGGAATCTGCGGTACTGTCTACGCCTAGTGTCTACGGCTTGCACGTCAAGAATATCCTCAATAGTCAATACCCTCATGAAAACTAGACTCTGAGCTGGTGCTAGGTAAATCTGGAACTGCAACCGCCTCTAGTGGATCTCCATAGAACTGGTGCAGGTCGGCGACGTTGAAAATTGGAAAAGTTTGGACGTCTGGAAGCTCCAATAAATAGGCATTCTCCTCCAGCTTTCAACATATGCGGAATGGACCATACTTTCGCGGGCTAAGCTTGCTCTATCTGCCCAATAAAAATCTCTCTTCTGAAATAGGCCATCACCAGATCGCCCTCTGCAAAGTGAACCTCTCCACGATGACAGTTAGCATCATCCTTATACCTGGAACTGGAGTCAAGCAAGCGCTGATGGACTTCTCGTTGGATGCGGCGGACCTGCTTAATATTGTCCTCTGCTTTGGCACATCCGACCATGATAGGGAATGGAAGCATGATCAAGTATGTGTGGAATAGAAAAACCGTAGATGATTTCAAATGGAGACTTACCAGTAGTACGATTTATAAAGTTGTATGCAAATTCTGCCTATGCTAAAACCAAGTCCCACTGAGTAGGATGCTAACTAACCAAAAATCTAAGCATGTTACCGAGTGTATGGTTCACTACCTTTGTCTGACCATCTGTTTGGGGGTGATAAGCACTGCTGAAGTTTAGTTTTGTTCCTAATTTGCTCCAAAGAGTTTTCCATAAATAACTAGTAAATTTTGTGTCCCCATCAAATGTGAATGATCTTGGAATATCATGCAGCCTAACAATTTCTTTAAAAAATAAATGTGCTATATGAGATATATCAGATGTTTTCCTACATGGAATGAAATGTGCCATTTTTGAAAACTGGTCCGCCACAACAAAAATTGAATGAAATGTGGGTGACTAGAACCTCAACTCCCTCCTTAAACCAAGATACCTTATATAGTTTATGAATCTTTTGTGTATGTATTTTTAGTTTATCAACTATGTATTGAGACACGAAGTTTTCAATACTGCTACTATCAATCAACATAGAACATCTATATCTCCCTATAGTACCATAGTCAAGAAAATACTTTGCCTCAACCAATTATCCTGGACAGGTTGCTTAGGTGCGACCATGACATGGTGAATCAGCATGAGTGGGCCCACCTCATCACCTGTAAGTAGATATCGTCGTTCTCTGACTCATCCTCTTGTTCATACTCACCCTCATTTGCCTCTGGATTGGGTTTATCTGAATCGTTCTGACGTCCTTGCTCAATCAGGTGTGACTGAGACTGAAATTTTCTCGGAGACATTCAGAGGATTTATGACCGAGTTGTTGGCACTTATAGCAAATGATAGTGGAATTAGGTGCCGGTGCCAGTACGCCCTTGCTCTTGTCCCATAATTCCTTATTAGAATTGGGCTTTAGGGCAGTTGCGGTCTTGGTAGGGTTCTGAGAACTTATTGCCTTGTTCCCAAACTGACTCTTTCCATGGGTAGTGGAGTTTCTATTTGGGTCCCACTTTCGACCACCGGTTCGCCTTTGTTGTGCTTTTACTCTCAGTGCACGACGATGGGCATCATCAATACTCAAGACATCGAACATCTCCGCTTGGTCCAGGATGTCCCGTCTCAAGCCATTGATATATCTACTGGCAACATGAATGGGGTCGTCGCTAAGGCTGTTTCTTGCTTGAAGCTCATAGAACTTCTCGGTGTACTCATTCACAGTCCTAGTTCCTTATCGAAGGTTTTAGGTATCGCATCTCCGAGAATGGAAATAGCCCCTTGCCCGGTACTAAGAGGTTCCATTCCCCGTATCACATCTCTAGCCCTGAGATATTGATATTAGGAGTCGGGTGCTTGAGAAGGACCAATCTTAGGCAGGAAATGCATCCATTTAATCCATGTACGTATCAAAAAGTGATGGAGGTCGCAGCTTATCCGAACCAACTGGAGTGAAGTTGGTTGCCGACAAGTCTGTCCCCTTTGGATACAGATTTCAGACTGCATGGGCTTTAGCTCTTGCCCTATAAAGTAGGCCGCATTCGCCCTAAACGAAAAGAGTTCCACGAATGAATAAGATCTCGTTCGATTTCCTGCATGAGGGAAATCGACCGATAGACATGCTTAACTTTAAGTAGTGCTAGGATGACTTTCCTTCGATTTGACGGATAATCTTTAATTTAGTATTTCAAGTAGAGGTTTTGGCGATAATCCAATGGGACAAATCGCTTCCTCAACGTATGGATACTCCACGTACGGATCTTATCCTTACCTTGCCGAACTCTTCGTTCCTGGAGTTGCTTCCACCAAATTAGTGCGTCACTTTAATTTGAGGGTCACAAATTTGACCTCTTTATTCTCAGGGATTTTCTTCCAATCAAAATATTGGTCGATTTTGTCAACCCAATCAAGAAAAGCATATGGCTGGAAACATCCCTTAAAATCTCCAATATCTATCTTAATGCCATCATCCCAATGTCTGGCACAAGGGGGTTCTCTATGTGGTGGTTTCTCTCTGTTCCTACATAATGACCGGTCATCTAAGTCATTTTCTATCTCATCTGACTTATTACTCTCGACTACCCTTTGATTGATCCTTTGTCTACCTTGAGGTCTGACTCTACGTCTTGATCCATCTTGATGATTTTTCTCTCTCCTAGGTCTCACTATCTCAGGTAAGTTCAATTCTAGTCTAGTCATGAAGTTAGAGAGGTGCTCTACCTGTCGCTGGATCTGCTCTAAGGTTTGCTGTTGGGCTCTAAATGCATCTTGCCAATTTTCAGACATGATTGTAGGCTAAGATTTGACCCAAAACTGTTTCAGAGGTGTTTCTAATGTTACGGAGGTGAAATAATTTTTTCCATTTTAATGATTTTTTTTATTTTTTTAATGCCAAAATTGAATATTTTAATGCAAATATATTTTTTTATTTTTTTAAATGTGGAAAATGAATGCAGAATTTTTTGGTTTTTAAAATACAGAAACTAATTTTTCCTGTATTCTTAACTCCAAAAATTAAAATTTTTTATTTTTTTAAATGCACAAAATATAATTTACTATTTTTTAATCCAGAAAATATACTTCTTTGTTTTGAAGTACAGAAATTTAATTCTCAGAATTTAAAGTGCAGAAAAAAATGAATGTGATGATGCAAACACAATAATGAAGATTTCTAAATATGTAGGACATATTGGCTCTGATACCACTTTGGTGCAACTTATAATCGACTAATACAGATGTTGACTGATTTCATAATAATCAATTATGGTATGATTGATTAGATACTTCAGCAAATGCTCATTATCCCAAAAGATCATCATAGAGGTATGTGAACACAAAACAGAACATGATAGATAGCTTATTGATGAAGCCTAATTAATGAAATATAACAAGTGCAGCAAACTGAAAATAACTACAACAGAACAATAAAAAAAATACTGCCAGTAAACTCGGGTTTCAAGTTTGTGATAGATGGCAATGATGGTAATAATGGTAGGTAGAGATAATGATTGATGGATGAAGAAACGAGGGCTGAGTAGAAGATAGTGATAGAACTAGTCGGATAATTATCTCTACGAGTTTGGTCCCTCCAACCAATGAGAATCTTCAGGCCGCACTCCACCTAGGCATCGAGACGAAGGATGAAGAGGTCGAGAAGGTAGCTCTAAGAATAAATAGGTCAAGAAGCAAGATGAAAGTGAAAGGAAAAGAATTTCTCAGGGCTTCGCCCACGGTGGCACTCAACTTTCTAGGTTTTCTTCTTCTTTTTAATGGTTGCTGTCCTTCTTTTTATAGGCGCCAAAATAGCTGAACAATCTTCCTAAAATCCTCCAAACGGTTCCTATAACTTCTCTATTAATCCTTATCCAACAACTTTCCCAATAGCCCTTATCTTTCTATCACTCGTCCTTATCTTCCGTTTAACCGCCTATTACTGTTCATGTGAACAATAACTTTTTTTTAAATTTTTTTTGATTTTCTTTTCTAACTTCCTCCCCCTCTTCTTTCATGCATTCAACATGCACAATTCTATCTCCAAGACTTTCACCCATCCTCCTTCGTTCCTAGAGATGAGTGATGGCCGTGGGCATTGAAGAAAGACCAAGGCTCAAGCAATTAAGTGTAGTGGTTTGTGGTTGGGTTAGGCTTCCTATCACACCTAGATGGACCCTTTTTGCTTGACAGTCCTAGTACATGACTCGACTGAAAATCCAAGCCTAAATATGGCTTTAGATAGAAAACACAGAAACAATAAAAAATATAAACTATGTACAAGATGGAGTCCCGAGACTACATCATCCTCTCACATGTTTCATCCATTCTTTGAAGTCACCAGTAGCTCAACAATATTTGTAATTTATTGTCTAATATTAGCTCTTTACTAAATGTACATTATTTTCTTCTTCAAATTTCTTAATAATATTAGACACTGCCTTTTCTTTTAAATCTCTACAACTTTACATACATAATGTTATATATTTTTAACAATGTTTGAAGCTTGGTTTTTGGTTTTTTTGCTTGTGTTGATTGAATGTTCATTTCAATTGTTTTGGTTCATTTTGAGTCTTAGCCAAAACAAATGAAACGGTATAAAAGAAAAACAAAAGCAACTAAGAAAACAAGCAGGCATCCATCTAGAAGATATTTTAATGCTTATTTTTTTTGATTATATAGTTTGGGGGGCTTCAGGTTGATGCTTGCTTGTCTCAAAATATAATCTTGTTCAATTTTTTTTATTTTAAATGATAATAATTTCAAACTATATTAGATTATCATTCAAAATCTGACATTTATTATCACTGTCTAAAGTCTAAGAATCATTATGGGACAAATTATTTAAAAATCCTATGTTTAAAAATATCATGTTCAAAACCTTCTTCTGCCCCCTCAAATTTTTCCAAAAACAACAAAAAATCATGCAAATATAGAAAATGGTTTCCTTTTCCATTAATTTTGTGAAAACAAACACCAAAATGCTACCAATTTCCTTCAAATTTTCAAAGTCCAAGTTCAATAATAAGAAAAGTTTCACAAAGGCTAAGGACTCATTGGTTTGCGGGAAGAGGAGTGGGAAAAGTGTGGTCAATGGGAAAATGGAGAAACTTTGAAGTCCAAACCTTTACCTATACTTATTCTCCCATTTTCTATTATCTCATCTACTACATTTCTTGTGATGCTTTCTACTTATCATACTTGAGGGTTCTCTTAGCTAGGCACGTTTTACATTCTCAGATGGTAGTAGCATTCAGCTCATTGCTTGGCCAGTCATGTAACTAACAATTAGTCATGTAAATAACACCAAACTATTATGCTAACATCAACAGTATATATGGTTCATGATAAAAGCCATCTTGGATATTTAATTGTGTTTACATAATAACAGCACATGTAGGTGGTGGTATACACATTTGCTTGGGAAGCTTTAAACTGGCGGCACTGTGGAAAGCTTATATACTATTGGTTATCTTCAATCTTGATCTCTGATTCATTTTACAATGATGATCTTTTGTTCATTACTCTTTCCAGTCCACAGATCAGAGGTTCTCAGGTCCTTTTTCAGTTTTTTAAAGAATAAGAAAAAACATTCAGGGAGAGTTCTACACCTTCTTAAATGAAAAAACAGTCAGGAAGAGTTCTACACCATCTTAAACAGAGTTAAGGACTTAAGGTTGTTTAGGATAATTAGACATGGATTTAGAATTAACCAACATGGCCCAGGCTCCTATCATCTTGCATCGGTCTATGTTAATGCAAGTTGTTTAATGCACACCATTGTGGCTGTTATGCAGAAAAGAAGTTTTGGCATAAGCACAGGTACAAGCACTTGTACCATGCCACCAACCTGTTAGCATGGTATGTACCATTAACGCGTTATACTACATATGAGCATATTAATCCTTGGTGTAGGCATCCAAACTCTGACCGTTTCTAGAAGGGAATGGAACTGGATTTTTTTTCTCATCTCTTCCTACGTGGATTTAGATATTAACTGCTTTTGTCCTTAAAATTTGGTAAAATAGCTTCGCATGTCTCTTACACTTTAATAGCTGGAACATAGAATCATAAAATTTGGAATACCACCAGAGTTTCCATCTAAATGGTTATTTAAACTTCCTTCTCCTGATTATTATGCTAGATTTGTGTCTGTATATAAAGGGGCAACACTGATTACAACTTTAGTCCTTAGTTTTGTGCATCTTTTTGTTTACTTATTCAAGATCCTTTTTTTCTTTGATGCTGCTCATATTGTTTTTAATTTCACAGTGGATATTCAATTGTATTCTCCAAACAGGCCAGCTATTGACCCTGCAGCAGCCATTTTGTGGTTAATGGCTGTTGGAACTGTTGTTTGTGCTTCCCTGTGGGATGAATACATTGCATGCAAGCAGGTTGGTGAACGTTATAGTGAACTTACACGGATGGTTTTTCAGTTGATAAAATTTTTACATTTTTTCCCGAAATCAAATAGTTTTTCTTCTGAAAGAACTCAAATTTTATATATTTATTGTTATGAAGTTAGTTACAGCTTTTCTTCATAAACTCGGTATATTCTGAATTGAAACTATGCTGTGCATTAGTCATTGTTCACTTTATCTTTGGTATAGAAGAGTACATACTTGTTCTGGTTTATCAGGTCTCTGTATGCACATTTTCCAATAATCTATTTATTATAGCATGGCATGACAATTGGTTGATATACCTTTTCTTTGCTTAACCATAATATACAATTGGTAGCAAGCTATAGTGAATTGCTACAGCATTTGATATGATGAATTTACATTTGCTCAACCTTGCTGTATACTTCTTTTTTTCTTCAGTCTAGTTATGCACATTTACCAATGATCTAGTTATGATAATTTGGCTTGACAATTGCTTCATATACCCTTTTCTTTGCCAGACCATTATCTGTAATTAGTAGTAAGATAAGGCGAGTTGCTAGAGAATTTCAAAATATGATTTGTGAATTTACGTTTTCATTCATTCTTTGCTGTTGAATTGAGGCTTACATATTTACATTCTGTAAGGTTAAAATTGAACATTTGATGTCCAATCATGGAAATGCCTCACCACCTGATGTTGCAGGCAAAATGATGCATTGGAGATTTGAATGTGGCATGGGATGAAGTTTTTGGTAAACATTTTGTTAAAAATAAAAATTCAGTATATTATCTGAAAAGTAAAAATTAAGAAGAAATAAAAGAGGTAACCTTAGATCATTTACTAATTGTTTGCAAAGCATATAATATAATGCTATCCGCACATAAACATATAATGATCCACAAAATTCACAGACGTGATGCTTTCTACTAGGGGTACTTGCTATCAATATAAATATAAACAACTGAAATAATCAGCTAGGGTTTGGTGGGTTTATGGGTCTCTGACTGCTTAAAATGATCCAAGATGTGATGGAAAGTGGCACTTATTAGATAAAGACTTATCAGCTGGAGGGGAGAGTAACGAAATAGCAACAGTAATATTGATGCTGATGGAGTTTCTTCTTGGCAAGTCTGGCACAAGTGCCATAGAAACAACTCGGTGCCTTGTACTGTCAAAAACAAAATTAGTTGCATTTACCTACATGCTAGAAGCTAAATTAGAAGGTCGAGTTGATCTCTAGAGGCAAGTAGGCAACAAAAATATAATTCAGGCACATTAAAGGGAGGTACATTTGGGTTATCCTTGGTAATAATTTCAGCAAGAGCTGAAGCAAGGAAGGTGAGTTTAGAATGAAAACATTTTCATGCATAAAGTCCAATTCTGTATGAGGTGCATTAGGAACAGATTCGGGCAATGATAATCTTCTCAATGCTAATCATGAATTGGCATGCTTGCTGCAAAAATTGCAGGTTCATGAAGATAGCTGCTGCTAGTGTTCCATCATAATAAATTCTGGAACACAGTGAATGAAGGGGATAACTAATCTTCACCTGCATGACTAGTCCGAACAAGGAGCCTAATTATAGAAAGTTAGAAACCATTGGTTTGGGGATTTGTGGACTGATCTAGGCAGCAGTGAATGAAGGGGATAACTAAGAACTAAGAAATGAGAGTTATGCCAACCAAATGGCGCTGATGAACATGATTCAAATTGCTTTCTCTAGATGGTTTGGACTTTGGAGTCTTCTGTCATCAATATGACTCTGCATGTCATCACCATGAAGATATGGCATTCCAGAAGCAGATCATATTGTGCTTGAGATCATGTTTATCATACAATGTATTGCAGTGGCTGACGTTGTTATTGAGAAAACAAAGCAAAAGACTATGATCAATCACCTTGTGGGGTGGGGAAAAAAGTGTTGCCACACTTCCGAACAAATAACTAAAACAAATAATGAACTGTTCTCAATGCATGATGGCACAAGACCATGCTAAGCAGCTCTATGGAAAATAGAAGATATAACAGATATAATAGTCATTGTCTGATAGTCAGGCATGGATACCCCTGAAACAAGTATTCGCCCCCCTCCCAACAAAAGTTTATTCAGAAGGGGTCAAATTGATCCAATTTGTTTGAAATTCAGCGTAGAGGTGTTAAAAGGGTGATTTGCCAAGTAGAATTTGTTGTTCATAGTTCATAGATCACCGACTTCAAATCATGTCAAGAAATCTTTTAAAAGAGAGAAGAAAAGGCTATGAAAATTGAAAGCTTGGGAGAAATAGGCATTCATACAAGTGAAATCTAGCTCCAAGTACTCCTTCAGTTACTAACATAACTGGTTAAAAAATAACAGGAAGAATCTGCTTCTACATTCCAAGTGTCTAATGATCATTCCTCTCATATTGATGTAAAGTTTTTTATGCAAAGTATGAAACAACTAAAGAAATTTCACAAATTGAAAAGGTTTTTGGTGGTCACTAGAGGCACAATAGTTGATGCCATCTATGATGAAGGTAGTAGTTTAGAGATGGGAAGATGACGAGCATGTGCAATGATGGGATGTTATTACTAATCTCCACTACCGCAAACCCAAGCTTTGGCTGAGATGTTCTTGACATGAGCGAGGGGCTTGCCACTGTCATACATTGTGAAACTTAGGACACAAGAAGCATGGGAACATTTAATTGTATTTTACTTGGGCAATAGCCCAAGTATATCTATGTGACACAATCACCAATTTGGTAAGCATATTACCGACAATATGAAAGAATGGTACATCTAGAGTCAAAACGCTCTCTAATCCTATCAACATTGGTATTGCAATTCTTTGCTTTCTCTCCTTTAACATGCACTCTCTCCATCATCATAGATCCTGCAATTGTCAATTTACTTGTCATCATCAGGTAACCAGACATGGAATTGTATAAGTGTTGCTTACAACAAAATCATTCTTAATAAATGTGAAGATGTTACCTACAAATCATTAAAATTTGATAATCAGTCTCCCCCCACTCTCTCTCTTTGCTTATTTACTTATTTATTTATATACTTATGCTTTTCTCTATTGGCTAAGAAGGGGATTAGGGGGTTTTGTTGGGTGAAATTTTCCATAATTTGTTGCAGTGATCCAATTAATTTGCAAATTCCTTAATGAACCTGAAATAAAAATCTCTAGAATTTGACAATTCTTCCTCAAACTTCAGTCATTTAAAGCTAACAGCCACAATGATCAATTCTATTTGGATGACTCTAATGGGATGTTTTTCACCATTCATCACTATTGGGTACTTCATCCTTTGTTTTCAATGAGTTTTTTGTCGTTCATATATTCTTTCATCTTTCAAATTTGAACCCATTTGTCACAACCTGAAGGTCCTGAGCCCCTTTGATCTGTCGGATATCTACAATCTTTTGCTTCTCTATCTATTTATTCTCATTCACTGCATTCCTTGGGCCAGTTTACCAAAAAATTGGTTAGAGAAAATAAAATGAGAGGTTTTAATATGTCTCAAATGGTCAAATTCTCAAATCTGGCATGAAAGGCAAATGATATGCTGCCATTCAGTGACTTAGTTTATGAAATTACTTTTTTACTTTTACTAATCAAATAAGGAGACTAGATCCATATCTTTGCTATTTTAATACTGCATTATTACTTTTTCAAATGAGTTTGATGGAATAGAGCTGGACATGATTTTTCATGAACTTACACTGATATGACACAAAACTAATTTTGGATGAGTTTTGCTTAAAAAGCTACTGGTGGTTGTGGGAGAAAAACTTATAAGCCATAGGCTCCATCTGCTCTTTTAAATCCTTGAAAAAATGTGTTTCTAAATAGAAATGCATGAGTCATCTTGTGATTCAATAGTGCTGGTGGCCTGGTGCACATGCATTCAGTTACACGTATTTCTGATGTCAATTGAAACATTCACATGAAATTTCCTGTTTGCTTCTAACAAACTATGGTACAATGAAGTGCCATATGCTTTTTGATTTGTTTTGCCTTTGCTCTTAATTGACAGGATCAAACTAATGCTGAAATCAGCAGAAAAGAAGATTCTGAGAAAGAATTCGTAGAACTTAGTACCACAGGAGCCATAGTATTTGTTGTAGCAGCATCTACTTTCCTGGTGCTTCTATTTTTTTTTATGTCCTCTTGGTTTATTTGGCTGCTGATTGTCTTATTCTGCATAGGCAGTACCGAGGTACAGATTTTTCAGAATTCTTATTTCTTGTAAAGGTTATATAATTTTGCTAATGATAGGGAAACAAGTGTGGAGTAATTTGTGCAGCTGGTCCTTCAATGATTCTATTTTGAAGTTTTTTTTGTCAGGGAATGCATGTTTGCATGGTAACACTTATTTCAAGGTATGGACGCATTAAGTTGTTTACTCTTATGAATCACACTGGTATATTTTTCTTTTTTTATTGTATTTAAGTTTATTTTTTGGTTTTCAGTTTGTTTGTTTATTGATCTCTATTGAGCAGAATTCTTAAAGGTTGTGGGCGGATGACTATAAGTCTTCCCATTTTAGGAGAGGTTTCGATTCTGTCTATTTTGGTTTTACCATTCTGTATGGCATTTGCCATTTCTTGGGCTGTAAATCGGAATTCACCTCATGCCTGGATTGGGCAAGATGTTCTTGTAAGATATTTCCCACACTAATCTTCCTCTTTTACTACACTGTCCTTGTTTTTATACTCATTGTAAATCCAGTGCCATAATCTTGAACCTAATATGTGGGTTAGCTGTTCTTATGCATTTATATGAAAGCTAGCAAGTCTCTTCTTTGTATAAAATAAATACTTTCATTATTGTAACTTGAGCAAATGCTGCAGACTTGTATGTACAAACTTGCATTAAGTATTTCATATGAGAATGAGTTGATGGCGTATGTACGAACCAAGGAGTGCTGAGCCGGCCCGCACCAGCCGGTTCAGCCCGTACTGAATTGGTATCGGCTTTGACCGGTCCGGTTTGGTTTTAAAAATCAGTACTGGCCCGTACTGGTTTCAAATTTTTTTTGGAGCTTTTGGATGTGTGAACCAAGCTGAACCAGTGGTACTAGTTTGGTACCAGTTCGTACCGGTACCGAACCGGTATCGGCGCCTATCGGTACGTCGGTATGGTCGGTACGGCCGACCTTGCTTACAAACCAAGGTACGCGGAATCGACCGAACCGACGTACCAGTGGAGACCAGTACCGGTTTGGTACTGTTCGGTACCGGTACCGAACCGATTCAAAAAAAAAAGAGAAAAACACCACGTAGATGCGTGCGCGGATGTGCGCGCGTCCGCGTTATGCTACAGAGTGGCATTAAAAGGCCACGCAGGGCAGTGCGTGGGCTCGTTGCCCCACGTGGCAACCCCGCGCAGTTCCCACTGTATGGAACGTGCGCGGGCGCGAGTCGGGGCGCGTTTCCCCACTCGCACTCGCGCCTCCGCACGCGGGCGCGCTCCCTGCAGCCTCTCTCTCTTTTTTCTTTTCTTTTTTTTCCCTTCTCTTCTTCCCGAGCTCCTCCTCTCTTCTTTCCTCTATCCTCTCTTCTCTCTTTCCCCCTTCTCCCGCGACCAAGGGAGGTCTTCTTCCTCGCGAGGTACTCGAAAGGAAGAAAGAGGTCCGGTAGCGCAAGAGAGGTCTTCTTCCCCTCTCTCCTCTCTTCCCTCCTCCTTCCCCACGAGTACCGATGCGAACCGGTGCGGTCTGCACCGATTCGCATCGGAACGGGTAAGGAACCATTCGGTGGGGTCGGAATCGAATTCCATGGCTGTACCATACCGGTGGAGGCCGGTACTGGTACAGTAAGCAGACCTTGGTACAAACACAAAATAATTACATATATATATATATAATTTATTTTAACAGAGCTATATGCAGTCGAGTAATCTAATGCCTACATATACAAGATCTCTTTTTTAGGTCACAATGGGTCATGGCATGAGAGCTTATCTAGTGGATATTGAAATTACATGGAAGTATGAGCCTTTGTGAGAAAGTTGAAGGAGTTTGCCACCATGGTTAGTATATAGGTAAGGACACGAATATGCGAATAGATTGGTCAGTGATGCCTTGCTGTGACATTTAGATTTTTAGTTGTTTGGCTCGCATTTCAGTAATCAAAACAGAGAGTAATCATTCCAAAGTAGGAGAGAAAATGATGGTATAGATCACCACCATGACAATTTTAGCCACCATACTATACTTGACCGGTACTAGAATGAATTATGTTTTCTTGTTTATTGTTCTTCATGTAGGTGATGGATCTCCAAGATCTAGAAGTTAGTTAGTAATGATTGCCTATTTAATCTTCATCGACTAATCCTTAAAATTTTGATGAGAAGTATGAGCAATTGATTGTTCCCCAGAGGTATACATAGTCAATGAGTTAGGAATGATATTTAACTACTTTACCATATAGATAACTTATGTCAAGGAGCAAGAAATGATACCGAGCTAGCTCATCATTAACTTGCAAGTTTAGATCAAAAAATGCTGAACCGGGCCGTACCGCTCGATTCAGCATGTACTGACCCGGTCCGGGCGTCGACTGGTATGGTACCCGGTATCGGTTCGGCAATCCTTGGTTTAGATTGGTCACATAAGTTACATTTGGCAAACAATTATAAATGAATAATGTGAGGAACTCGTCCCTCTCTAGTTTGCTATGAGAAATACCTAGACATTGGAGACCCTAGGATGAGCCAAAATCCAGCTATAACTCCATTTCTCCTTCTGCAGAATTATCATTTCAAAGATAACATTAAAAACATGTGCTATAGATAATTAGACATAGATACAAGTTAGTTTGCCAAAACAAGCATTGTTCAAAAAGGTTTATATATGGGGCTTACCTCCTTCATACCTTGAGGCCAATTGCTCCAAAAATGCCTCAAGGTTCAGCCATCTGTGAGCCTTCTATTGCGACCTGTATGGCGTGAAGGAGCTCATTTGTTAATGTGGGAAGCACACCTTGCACCTGAAGGTACATTTCATATTGGGGAGTGGAGACATTCATTAAGCTTGTACTATTTCAAGAAAGTCTGCCGTATCGGTACCGGTGGCGGCCTGGATCGGTACGTACCGGTTCTGTACCGGTTTGTACTGGTCACATACTGGTTCTCTAATGATAAGCTACCGGTACCGGATTCCATGCTGATCCGGTACCGGTTCCAGGCTGGACTGGTACGTACCGGCCTGTACCGGCCGGTATGGACTGGTACGGTAGACCATATTTTTCAACAATTTAGAAGGGAGGAGAGGATCTTCTATATTATTGCATGAGATTGTATATGCAGTATGCACTCAATTTTAGAGCAAAGTTTGATCATAGTTCAGATTTTTGCATATCTGGTTTTACATTGTGTAATCCTCTCCATACTTTCTAGTCAAGTCCAACTCCTACTTCCTTTAGATTTCTTGTTTTGACATCATTTTTTTCTGGGAATTCTGAATCTTTTAGGAAAGCACATGAGGCTACATCTTATGCATTTATGCTTATGCAATTATGCTTTGCCTTAAATTTCCACATTTTGGAAAATTGGCAGATAATTATGTATTGGATCCATTCAATGGATGAGCTTGACAATCGAAGGATTCTGGAGTAGCCTTATTCTGCATTTCCCATGGCTAGATCTATTAGTAAACCTAGTGGCATTTCTTCAAATTTTACTGGTAACCTTTGTAGACTTTTCTTGAACTCAACAAGTCTCCCTATCATTTTTATGTTTCTAAGGAGATATCATGACACTGGTTGTTTTACAGGTCCATTTAGTCCTCAAAGATCTTGTATTTCTCTTTGTTTCTGCCTCATCATATATCTCCTTTCAGTGGTGCACTTCTTGGGATCATAATAAACATTGAAAATACTCTACATTTTCAGCTACCAAGCTTCATGTTTAACGGTCATTGTGTAGGTTTTTCTACCTGATATTTCTTTCTTCCTCCTCCAAGTCATATTGGAAAATTGTTAGAGATGGGTGGTTGCAGGAGATGCTCCATCCAGTAAGAACTGGCAATTTCCCAAAGAGGTCGTTCTTCTATTGCACCAAGCTTCATCAGTCTGGGTAGTCGGCCAATTTGTATGGGCACCAACAACATTTATATTCTTAGTTTCATTTTATCCACTAGAATTACAAACTTGTTAGACACTTCCACAAAGTCTTGTTGATTCGCATCCAAGTCTGCTGGTCAGCTACTTTGGTGGACTCCAGTGTCTGCACCTTCTCACCAATTAAATCCTCACTAATAAGATCAATCTTCTATGAAACAATTGTCTGAACTCTGAAACATCCCTTTAAGTCACTATTTCTGCCACATATACATGATCATGCATGAATTCTTAATGGATTCTTCTTGAATACTTATTTGGGAAAGCTCTAAAAAAAGAAGAAGTTAAGTTCTACCAACCGAAAAAAAGAGAATGCTTCAGTTAACGTAAAAGATAAAAGAAATAGCCAAACACTAGTACTGTTCGAGCAGCATAGTGCCACCTGGCATTAACTCCCTTAGGGTGGAACTTAAACCATAGCTCTAACACATTTAACAGAACGGTTTAAAATTTTAAGATCAGCTGTGCAATTCTTTTATGCATTTTGATTGGGAAACCTTCTAGAGGTTAAGTCAGGACTCAGGATATTGCATGCAATTTTGAGTCTCAAAGAAACGATGTATACATATTAATGCACGTATTATCTCCATCCTTTGTAGAAGTATCATAAGGCCCGATCCGGTCAATGGTCCGGCCAGCCTAGCTATGGCTTGGATGGCCAAGCCTTTGGGCTGTAGGCTTGGAGATATAACATGGCCCGAAGGATTGGTCCCAAGTAAATAGGGCTCTGCCCTAATTCACAAACAAATAGGGCTCTACCCTTGTTTTTTTTTTTGCTAGGACGGGTGACTCATACCTGACGAGTATGGATGCACCTAATAAAATTAGAAAACATAATATCATGGAGTGCCTGGGGCAGCTCTCCATCCCCAGCCCACAAGGTACTACCTGTATGGCTGGCCACATAGGCAGCCACCCAATCCGCAGCCCCATTGGCTTTACGGAATACATGCTTGGCCTGAAAGGCCCCTCCATCCCTCGTCATCGTCTAGATGTCTCGAAGCAATGGATGGTTGCCGCTGACACCCCTCGGACCTCCTTGGATCTAACTGATGACCGTGGCTGAGTCACCCTATAGGATGACTGAGCTGGCTCGTAACTTAAGCCGGGCATGTTGAAGGCCTGCCCAGACTGCCCTCAGCTTCGCACCGGGCACTGAGATGTCGAATAGCTGACAGCCGCCTGCTGCCACCACCCTTGTTCGAAACGAAGAGGACTCCGCCTCCTTGGACTTTGATGGGGTGGTGGGCCATCAGCTATAAGACTCCAACTCCTCCCTCTTGAGAAGCCCTAGGCCAACTCCTCTCTTCCTTCTAGTTTTCTTTCAGATTTTAGTCACCATCCTCTACCGTCGAAGGAGGCAGCTCTTCGTCGAAAACCAGGTAATGACTTTCTTAATAGTCTTGTTTTCCATCTTGCATAGCTCTATGATCAAGGATTCCAATAGTTGCCGGATTTGGCCTCAAAAGAGATATTCTAGTTTCGGTTCGTGGTTTTCCAGTTTTGGAATTTTAGATCCTGTTCCGAAGAAGAGGGTGTCTTCCTCTTCCTTCTTCAGACTGGTCCCTACCTCGTGGTCCTTCAGGACCGACAATGGTACTCTGTCACTGGTGAGCAAATGGGGCCTTAACCCGATCCCTAATTTTCTCTCAAGACTCTGCTCTGTTTGGAATTCTTTTTTCTTCCGCTGGCCGTTCGTCATTACTGGTTACTCATTGCTGCCTATCATCATCGTGGGGCACCTCCTCCGGTCACCACCACATCTAGCTATCAGGCTTCTGCTTTATTCCCTTGCTTGAGAGAGTCAAAAAAAGGGTTTTTCTTTTTCTCTCTATTTTGAGTGGGTCATCGAAGAATTTCCTCCTTATCCTCTCTTTCTCTCTCCTCCTCTCTTTTTGTCTCTCCTATGATTAGTACACCCCAATAGAGGGTCCCTTTCCTATGTTTTGGGTCAACCCCATTAAAGGAGTCCTGAATCTCTAATGGTCGTATAGTGCATCGACCCACACTCCAATCCTAGCCGTGCACTGCTAGACTCTACCATCATTAAGCCTGTAGTATATCCTAATTTGAATTGTGCTCTATGTTTAGATTGATTAGATTACTAGATCAGACTGACCCAGACCATCATATTTCACCTTCTAACTGGATCTATTGCCCTAATTTCCATGATAATATTCTCAAATTATTAGGTTAAATATAGCGTGGAGGTTTTGAGATTAGTCATGACTAAATTTTTGATAAAATATAATTTTGAATATTAGTCTCTGAAAGAGATTTTGGAGTTAATTGGATTTATCAGCTCATTGTTCTCACAAGGTAAGTAATAATCCACCTTTTCTTAATTTTTATTTATATAATATTATTTTTGACGACAAATAAATTGATAATTGATTTATATGTGATTTATGAATTTTATAAAATTATGATTTTGAATTGAAAATAAATATGAAATTTTGATGTAATATTTTTCGGACTATTATTATTCTTTATCGATCTCATATCATATGCGCATATTTTGATTGGATTACAGCATGGAATGCCGTACCGGCCCGGTCCTAGACCGGTACCGGAACCACTAAAAAACCGGTATTTTCCGGTTTTTTAGCCGAACCGGCCGGTACGGGCCCGTACCGGCCGGTTCGGAGCCCGTACCAGCCTCGTACCGGTGCGAACCGGCCGGCCCGTACCGGCCGGTTCGGAGCCCGTACCGGCCGGTTCGGAGCCCGTACCGGCCGGTTCGGAGCCCGTACCGGCCGGTTCGGAGCCCGTACCGGCCGGTTCGGAGCCCGTACCAGCCTCGTACCGGTGCGAACCGGCCGGTTCGCACCGGTACGTTTTTTTTTTTAGAACCACAGCGCCTCGTGCTGTGGTTTTTGAAACCACCGGTACCGGTCCGGCCGGCCACCGGTACGCCGACTGGTACCGATACGGCGGACCTTGGATTACAGTGTATATGTTATTCTGTAAAAAAAGAGTTTTCGGATTTGAACTCTCAGCCTGACTATGTTTTAAATCTTGCTAATTGGAGGTTATGCATTGGCACTTTGACTATTACTGAGCTCATTGTTTTGTTTTTGGCCCCACCACAAGGTATAAATATAGTATTTTGGTCCATGCTATAAAGTATAAGTGTGGTATTCCATCCCACTCCGTAGGATCTAAATATGGTTCTGTTTCTATTTCTAGCCTTGCCATGGGGTATAGGTGTGGTTATAGTTCTAGGCCACTGATTTGAATGTGATTTGTTTTGAATTGAATTTTTGAATGTGAATTTTCGATTATATTTAAAAGATATTGGATTTGCTAGATTTGTGTTTTGAAATGAAATTGATTATGTTCTATACTGATTCATGGTAATTTATATTTGACTATTATATCTTGTGTTATTACATGAATTATCTAGTTAAGGCATTCATTATTTACTGGGTTGTCGAGCTCGTTATCCTTTTTTCTTTTTACAGTTTAGATACTTAGCTGCAGACGTGGGCTATGGGAGTGAGACTAGAAGCGAGATTCGACAACATCGGCATAGTTTAGATTTATTGTAATCTTCTTATGGGTTTATTATTTGAGGTTTAATTGATGTAAGAATCTTGAATCTTATTTGTTGGTTGGATTTGTTAATTAATTGAATTTTAGATTCTAGTTAATGAAATTCTTTCTGTTGCGATGCATTTGATATCATGCCTTGTATGCTTATGGGAGGTACTCTATGAGTATGCAGTAGTTGCCACATCCTTGGCTCGCGATCTCGGGTTGGGGGCATGGCAAGCATGTTTCAGATAAGAACCCTAGATATGTTGAGATAAAATGGTTCCTCTGTTTTTTGGATTCTTTTGGCACTGCATGCAGTCTGTCAAGGATTTAAGTACCTGTGCATATCAGTTTATACCAGCTGTACTGAATTATACCAGTAAAGGGGGTGTACGGTGTACCAATACTGTACCAATACATGGCATTTCACCTCTAGTTTGCTGTGTTTACTTCTCTTAGTACCCTGCTGATAAGATTAGCTACCAACATGGGTACTAGTACCAATAGTTCAACCCTTGATATATCTGATTTCAGTTTGAAGCTCCTTCAGAATAGAACCTTTCATTCGAACTACCTCTGCAGTACCTCACTTACATATGGCTATCAAGCTGTTTTCCACTGATTCAGAAGAACTTAACCTGAAAACTCTTATCCTATCTATACTGGATTTGTTTTATGGAACAGAGTAGGTTCTGTAATATATAGATTGGATTATTTTTCTAGTGTTTAAGCATTAGTATTGCCTAGTTATCAGAAGTGAGAATACGATATATCATAAATATACTCTTGAGTCTTGACAATAATGATCAAGTGGCAATAGGAGTACTAAATTCATGTTAATATATTATTCAAATCCTACTTCGAATGGTTATTCCACAAACCTAAAAAAGTTTGGCATAAACCTGCTCATTCAAATTGTTGTCATGGAATTGTTTATCTGTAACTGAATAAATAAGAACATTGTACCCTAGCAGGTGTTCATTGAATTCTACATTTTTTCTTCCTTCTACGTAACTAACTCACTTATGGAGGTACAATTGTGATCTTAATTCCCTCTTGCTTTAATTGGATCCTTTCTCTTCAATGCATTCAGGGCATCTGTTTGATGATTACAGTGTTGCAAGTGGCCCGCTTACCAAATATAAAGGTAATTGAAATAATTAGATCCAGATTCTGCTGTTGCTGCAATATCCTACCATCTATCCATTTTTTTTTTGAAATTCAGGTTGCGTCAGCTCTTCTTACCAGTGCATTTTTCTATGATATATTCTGGGTTTTCCTTTCACCATTGATATTCCATAAAAGTGTTATGATTGCGGTAAGTATAGCTCCTAGATATATTTTGGTTATTGAGTTTTCAGATGCAAAAATATCTTCTCATAACTTATTTGTTGACATAAGGGAATATCTTTCATTTATCAAGAATTTCATTAGAGTGATGTCTCGTGTGTGGTTACTACAGTAACTATAATATTGCAACTTGTTTGTTAACTGGATGTGCTTGCTGATCTTATGAATTTTTTTCCTTTTGGTTCATTTGGACAGCTGCCATTTTCATCAGTCAAAAAAAGGTTAAAAAGATAAGCCATTGACTGTTAGTGGGCTACTTCATATAGCTTTATCTTTAATGCCTGCAATGTTTGTTTTCTCAATTTTTTGTTGTTTCTATATTTTGTTCTTTATTTAGGCATCCAGTTTATTTATTTTATTGTATATGTATGCTGAACTTTCTGAGATGTGCTTTTACATCTATTATTCTAATATTTGTGGTTCTTCTACCTCTATTCTAGTTGTAATAATGTGTTTTTACTTATATTGTATGGTGGTAAAACCGATATATTGTACAGTTGGCATTAAAAGACAGGGAAAAGGGAAAGGAAAAAGAGTGGGAGAAAGACAAGGAACGACAATATTTCTGAGATGTGTTTTACATCTATTACTATAGTATTTGTGGTTCTTCTAGCAGCATCACTATTGGCTTCATCAGTCATTAAAAAGTTAAATGCTTTATGATGTAATTATGGTTCAATAACTTTAATCTGTGGCGACTTTTCTTCAGTGGCGACTTTTCTTCAGTGTCATCTGCTAGAGTAGTTCATGTCTTTCAGAGAAGCCATGTTTTCCAGAACAGTCCATATCTTTCATCCTCTCTGCTGCATTGCTTAGGTTATACAGAATGATTGGTTCACTTTCATGAAATCATGACATATCTGAACTTCCTATGGACCATGATTTGCCGTACCGGTCCGTACCGGCCTGGGACCGGTACCGGATCAGCGTGGAATCCGGTACCGGTAGTTTATTGTTGGAGAACATGTACAGGACCGGTTCGGACCGGTACGGGACCGGTATGGGTCCGATACGGGACCGGTTCGTACCGGTCCGGGCCGCCACCGGTACGCCGACCGGTAAAGGTACGGCGGACCTTGCTATGGATTGCTTGTACCTTGTTTGTGCATCTGAATTTGGCAGGTTCTAAGAATGCCTTGAGGATCATAATCAATGATTTTCCATCAAGCCAACTGTATAAATTTGGACAATATTTGCATGAGGGTTTCTATTGATGGTTTTAATTGTCTCTTTTCCCCTATTGTATCTCATTATTATAATCTTGATAAACTGAACCATTAGGCCATTTTCATTCATAAATAATTTAGGTAAAGCTTTAGAATCCTTTCTACTGAAACATCATAAGGGATCATACTCCACAATAGCAATGATATGTATAATATGTTACTTTAATTAAACTGTGGGTTGCAGGTTAAAAATGGGGCAAACAAGATTCCACTCGAATGCCATTTTCTTACTAGATAGTTTCTTACTATTGTTGGGTGGAATAGGAGCTCAGGTACCATATATCATTGCTCATGTGCTAGTTATGGATGCCAATTTACCTTCTCATAACCATATTTTTGATTGAAAAAATTGGCATGGAAAGCTCGGCATGGCATGCTTTAGTACAATAGGAGAAACCTATTCTTTTACATTTTTCGTATTGTAACTTGGAAATAAACATGCTGTGAACACTTGAAAAGAATCTTGACTCTATCATATAGCATCACAAATTAAGATGAAAAGAACCTAAACTTTCATCTGGACCATTTAGGAGAAAACTTTAAAGGTAATCTTACATAAATTATCATTATATAGAGTAACAATCTAACACAGACAAGGAGTTGAAATTTTTTAAAAAATTTGATTTTCCAATTACATCAATTTTTAGTTAAATAATTTGAATAATCAATGTTTTATGCAAGTTTTAAAATATCAATACCAAGTGCAATATTGGTTTTGTCCCAAGTCGAGACGGTACTAGAATGCTACCATCTTGACTCATGGGATAGTCTAGCATCCTAGTAAGGTAGCCATTTTCGCTTTGTTTGTTTGTTTTTTTTTTTTTACTTTTTTTGTCCTAAATGAATATTTGAGTAAATATTGATATCAAGGAATGAGGAACCGTTCCGAACCGTCCGGTTCGGGGCATACCGAGCCATGCCATCAGTAGACCGGGATGATTTTGATATTCAAAACGGAAACCAGTGGAATGGGGAGAGGGAGAAGGAAAGAGGAAAAAGGAGAGGGGAAGGAAGGGAGAGGGAGAGGGAGGGAGGGCTGCCGGAGGCCTCCGGAGCGCGCTGGAGGGGCACCTCCCTCTCCCTCTCCCTTCCTCCCCTCTATCTTTATCTCCTTTTCTCTCTTCCATTCTTGCTCTTCCTCTCCCTTGCCTTTTCCGTTGTGTCGGTACGAGTTCGGCACGGAACGGCATGGGGGTGTACTAAATCGTGCCGTCGGTTGACCGGTACGGGCTCTAGTACTGGCATGGCGAACCTTGACTAATATGTTTTTTGTGGAGGTTTCCAATATCAAGGAGACTAGATAATTGTGAGGGCAGGCCAAACCTGCTCTCTTTACCTCCCTTTACCCTCTCCCTTCCTCTCTCTTTCTCTCGCTCTCTTTCTTGACCTTTTTTTTGCACTGATCCCTCATGACTAAGCCAGAGAAAAGAGATCATGGCCCCCACTTTATTTGAAATTAAGTGATCTAGTTGGGTCATACCTGGTTTTGGTCAAAGCAGCCTTGATATTAGCCGGTCCTAACTGGTTTTGGATGGGATGAGTAGGACATCCAGGCCATTGATGGCCTATTGTCCTGCAAGTGTCGTTGTTCGGTTTTCCTATCAAAATGGTACACAACCAATGGTACTATCCTATTTCTATGAGACATAAATTCTTGCTTTTATGTGACCTTTTAAATATTTGCACAAATTTAGATAACTGATCATATACATTCAATCAGAGTTGTGAGGTATGAAGCTTTATTGACAAATATTGTGATATATCACCACAATTAATACACTATGATGTAGGTTGGTACATAATAACCGGTATCCACCTTGTACCATGCTGATAAATTTGTGACATAATATGATACCTATATGAATTGAATTGCTTAGGAAAGCAAGTTGTAAGTTGTAAAGGAGACTGCCATAGACACCCAACCTGCATTTACTTTATTGTAGAGAAGCAAAATGTACACAACTATCCAAAATGAAAGAAAAGCTTGAATTGGTACATGGAATAATGGAGAGAGAGCAAGATTTTAAGTGCTAGGTTGTGCTAGTCTATGATTATTGGCACATACCATGCCGAACCAACGCTAGCACGGCACCGGCATCGGGTTGGCATGGAGTCCATTTTATCCTTTTTTTAATTTCAAAATGTTTTTAATTTTATCAGATATAATAATTATTTTTTGGCATGTTGAGATAAGTGCATTGGCATGACATGACACAATACATCCATGTTGGCCACTGTAGGAATTTCTTGTGCTAGCTAAACTTAACTCCATAGGAGAGAGTAATATAGTTAGTATGAAATAATAAATCAAGCAACGGAATAGATAACTTTGTGGTGCAGACCAATTATGTTAAATGTAGGATTTAGTTTTCAAAAGAAAAATAGAAGAAAAAGAAAGAAGAAAAGTAAAGAAAGATTTACTAGATTAAGGTTTATGAAAATATTAAAGCGAGGTTTGCTGTCTCGATATTAGACCCCGTATTGGTACCATCCTATTGCAATGTTGATATACGGTACGGTACGGTATGGTAAAGTTCAGGGTACTGAGTGTTGGTACAGTGTGGTACCATATACTGGTTCGGTACTAATATGACACGATACAACCAGTACAATACAGTATCGACCGGTACGACAAACTATGGATTAAAGGGTCGAGAGAAACATATAACAAAGGAATAAAAAATAAAGTTTAAACCACTAACTTGTTAAGCAAGGAGAGCTCCTTGATTGATTAGCTCAAGTATTTTCTCGTAAAATTTCCTCTTTGTTATGAGTATAGGTTAGATAAGAAGATAAGAAGACTAAGAAGAGAAGGAAAAATTCTGGAGTGAAGGAATTGGTTGCATTACTAGGGCTGACAATCATTCATGCTCTTTTGCATCATATAAATTTGGGGACAAATAGAAACACCTTTTTCACAAAGCGGATGCCGTTATGGGCCCGTTCTTTGGTGGGTAAATATGATAGGAAAGTTGATCGACCTTCCCATTAACCAACTTACCCAAGTTCTTATGCTTCTCTAGGTGGGTCAGTTATTTTTCCATATGTAGCATTTACCCATGAAGTGGGGTAAAAGTCTTACCCGCTTGGAAGGTTGGTAAGCCATTTTTCTATTAGTTACTAAAATAATCTTTTTATTTTGCTCCAAAAATACCCCTCACCCTAATATTATATTCTATAATTATTATATAATAATATAATATAATAATGTCATACAAATTAATATAATATAATGTAATATATTATATCACATGTATTAATTACATAATATAATATATAATATATATAATATAATATAATATTATTATATATAATATTTATATAACAATATATAATTATTGTTATATATTTATTATAACACGTATATAATTATATATATAGGGTATTATGGGAAATATGGATAGGTCTAATAATTTACTCGAGAGAGTAGTAATGCAAAAGAACATGGGTAACAGATTATGGAGCCACTTTCCAATGCATAAAAGAACATGGGTAGATTATTTTCTTGTTTAAATGTTGCCCGAGGAACAACTACTCAAGAAAAAAAAATTCTTAAGTAAGTTTTTTACCCCCCCAAAGAATGGACCTTATAGGATATTATAAAATAACATGTAAAAATGAGGCAATCATTGCTTTGTGCAATGGCAAAAGGCAGGATAAGCATGATGGCACGGATTTGAGTCATGGGCAATCACTTTGTGTGAAAAAAAAAAAAAACCAAAGGTTGGGTCTGTTCCTAGTCCGCCCCACTTAGAACATTGGATCGTCTGGAGTCTGGACCATAAATAGGTAATGCTCTTCGCCTTGTACGATACACTACCGACCAGTATGACAAACTGTGGATTAAAGGGTTGAGAGAAATGTATATCAAGGGAGTAAAAATAAAATTTAAATCACAACTTATCAAGTAAAGAGAGTTCCTTGATTGATTGGCTCTAGCATTTTTCCATAAAATTCCCTCTTGTTACGACTATAGGTTAGATAAGAAGATAAAAAGACTAGAAGAGAAGGAAAAATTATGGAGTAAAGGAGTTGGCTGTATTACTAGGGCTGACAATCATTCATGCTCTTTTGCATCATATAAATTTGGGGCAAATAGAAACACCTTTTACTCAAGCATATGCCATTATGGGCCTATTCTTTGGTGGGTAAATATGATGGAAAAGTTGATCAACCTTCCCATCGACCAACTTACCCAAGTTCTCGTGCTTCTTTAGGTGGGTAAGTTAATTTCATGGTAAGTTAATTTTACCTATGAAATGGAGGAAAAGTCTTACCCACCTAGAAGGTGGGTAAGTCATTTTCCTATTAGTTAGTAAAATAACCTTTTTATTTTGCTCCTAAAATACCCTTCACCCTAATCTTATAATATTATATAATATATAACAATATTATATAATATATTATTATAATATACTTTATTATATTACATATATAATATATATTATATTATATTATATTATATATGGAATATAATATAGTATATTATAATAATATTTATATAATAAATATCATTATATATTTATTATTATAAATATATAATTATATATATAAAGGGTATTATCGGAAATATGGATAGATCTAGCAACTTATTTGAGAAAGTAGCAATGCAAAAAAACATAGGTAACAAATTTCAGAGCCACTTTCCAATGCATAAAAGAGGGTAGATTATTTTCTTGTCTAAATGTTGCCTGAAAAACAATTACCTAAAAAAATATAGACTCCTAGGTAAGTTGTTTATCTCTCAAAGAATGAGCCTCATAGGATATTATATAGTAACATGTAAAAATGAGGCAATCATTGCTTTGTGCAATGGCAAAAGGCAAGATAAGCATGATGGCATCGATTCAAGTCTTGGGCAATCACTTTGTGCAGCAATACCAAAGGCTAGGTTTGTTCCTAGTCCGCCCGTCTTAGTACACTGGATTGTCCGGACCATAACTAGGTAATGGTCTTTTTCATGAAGATGGTTAATACATGATAATGTAACATGTAAGTGGGGACAGACAAAATACCTCTTATAACTTATGAGTATGCCATCATTGGTTATCATACAGTAATATGTACAGATAGTTGTTGATAGTTAATACAACAATTAATATATTACATATTAGTAGTTGAGGTAGCACAAGGTGTAGCCAACAGGTATTATGACCAACTAGACTATGCTAAGCATTGAAGGAGCCAGCAGATTTGCAGGCGAAAATTGCAGTAAGCAAAATTTTGATTTATATCCATCTCGTGAGCAAGCATGTGAGCTAATGGGATTCAGAGATTTTCCGCAGATTTTCTTATATTTTTTTATTAGTGACAATATCAAATTTTAGTCATGTTTCTATATTTGTAATAGAATGATTCTAGTATGTTTTCTTATTGAGTTCTATTTCGAGTATGATTCTGCATCGAGTTTAATGCCCAAATGAGGGTTAGGGTATCATGCCCTATAAATTTGCATGTAAATAAGGGACAATCTTTGAGATATTAATAAAATTCTTTTCGAGAGAATTTTTTTCACCAAGCGAAAAATTCAATCCATTTTTTTCTATTTGCATGTTGATCTTCGAAGCATAACCTCGTCGATTAAATTGCTCCTTCCTTTTTCCACTACGTTGGTATCAGAGCTCGAGTTTCTGATATGATTCGAATGGCTCCGAAGAAGAAGCAGACGATGCAGGTAGCCATGGTGGGAACCACACAAGGAAGCAGATCAGTGGTGGATGCGGCAAAGATCTGACGCCAAATCGAAGCCCTTACTCGACAGCTTCATGCAACCGAACCTCCCTTACGTGTGGAAGAGGTCGAGGAGGATGAGGATATGCCCAACCCTTTCCATGAGATCGCACCAAGGGCATGGAGGGGAGGCCGACCTTTGGCGGGGATCCAAGACAATGGGAGTAGGGTCTCAATATCGATTTGCCTAAGTTCTTAGGGAGTTTGACCACGGAGTTCCTAAATTGACTCTATACAGTCGAGGAGATCCTTGAGTTCAATGAGATTTCAGACGATAAAAAAGTGCAGTTGGTGGCAACCAGGGTCTGCCGTACCGGTCGGTACATACCGGTACCGGATCCTACCGGTACGGTACAGCTACATATTTCGGTACCGAACCGTACCGGCCCGTACCGACCGGTACCGAACCGTACCGGCCCGTACCGGCCGGTACCGGCCCGTACCGGCCGGTACCGGCCCGTACCGGCCCATACCGACTCGGTACCGGCCCGAACCGACCAGTCCGTACCGGCTTCAATTTTTTTTTGGCTTTTAACTCCATCGGTACAGTACCGGTTCGGCTCGGTTTGGTTCGGTACCGTACCGGTACCGATGCCCACCGGTACATCGGTATAGTCGGTACCGCGTACCTTGGTGGCAACACGGCAGCATGTCAGGGCAGCTGCATGGTGGCGCCAATTGAAATTCATGCGGGAACATAGCGGCAAGCCGAAAATCACTAATTAGGAAAAGATGAAGAAGAGGATGCATTGTGAGTTCCTTCTTTATAACTATATTCGTACTTTATATCATAGATTACAAAATCTAAGGCAAGAAAGTGACTCATTGCTAATTTTTCTGAAAAATTCAATGAATTGGTTACTGAGAATG
Source organism: Phoenix dactylifera (assembly GCF_051530095.1). Lineage (NCBI taxonomy): Eukaryota > Viridiplantae > Streptophyta > Magnoliopsida > Arecales > Arecaceae > Phoenix > Phoenix dactylifera. The sequence goes on from NC_143200.1 coordinate 3,277,453, forward strand.
ATTTGGCTGAATCTGAAGGATGTTTACGCCAAAGCATTCAAGATGAGTTGTTATTGAGCGACTATTGGTTAGTATCAGAGGTGCATCAGTGAGCTCTAGTGATAGAAAAGAAGTCGCAAAGAAACCGGCAAGTATCGATTTCACAGGATGCTAAACTATCAGGCCGAGTTTCTAGAGGAGGTAATTTTGCTAGTCCTGAGGGCACCATAACATTAAATACAACTTAGAATCGAACTCTGTAGCCAATTCAAAATGCACAAGGTTGGATATGATTCTTTCAGTGTGGAGAACTAGGTCACAGAGCTGCAGATTGCAAGAAGCCAAAGAGGCGAGAAGGGAAACATTATTGATTGCTGAGGATGAGGAAGAGGAACTTGCAAGTCATGAAGTGTTGTCTGTTTTTGACGACTATGAGCACAAACTAGAGGAGGAGATTGTGCATGGAGATGTCGGGGAATCTCTGGTCATACGATGGACACCGCAGGATGAGTTAGGAGATGATTGGTTGCAGAATAACATCTTTCGCACCACCTGCACAATTAGGAAAAAGGTATGCAAGATGGTTATTGATAGTGGTAGCTATGATAATCCGGTGTCAGAAGAGGCTGTGGCCAAGTTGCAGATGAACACAAAAAAGTATCCTCATCCATATAAGCTAGTCCAATTAAAGAAAGGTAGCGAGGTTGTGGTGTCGAATAGGTGTTTGGTATCATTCTCGATTAGCATGCAAGTATAATGATCGAGCTTGGTGTAACATTGTGGCTATGGATGCCTCTTATCTTCTTCTGGGGTATCGTTGGCAATATGATAGAGGTGTAATGCATGACGGAAGGAAGACCACTTACTCATTTGTCTGAATGGGACCAACATTGTGTTAGTACCATCGAAGGAAGTGATACCTCCTAAGCCACAATCTCGGGACAATAGCGGTTTTCTTACTCAAGCACAATTTACTGTGGTTGCTTAAGAGTCTGGCTTGATCGTGGTTTTGTTAGAAAAGGAAGCTGTGGAAAATAGTGACATTCCAAAGATGGCTCAACCTTTTATTCAAGAGTTCGCTGATGTCTTTCCCAAGGAGCTTCCATCCGGATTACCCCCACTTTGAGATATTCAGCACAACATTGACTTGATTCCAGGAGCTAGTCTTCCAAATCAAGCCCACTATTGGATGAGCCCTACAGAGCATGTAGAGTTGTCCAGGCAAGTCTACGAGCTTTTGGAAAGAGGATATATTTGGAAGAGCATGAGTCCTTATGCAGTTTCGTCCCTCCTAACTCCAAATAAGGTTGGAACTTGGCACATGTGTGTGGATAACAGAGCCATAAACAAATAACGACAAAGTATTGCTTCCCAATTCTGAGGTTAGATGATATGTTAGACCAGCTGTTTGGAGCTAAGATGTTTCCAAGCTAGATTTGAAGAGCGGGTATCATCAATTAAGGACAAAGCCAAGGGATGAGTGGAAAACAACCTTCAAAACATGTGAGGGATTATATGAATGGCTGGTGATGCTATTTGGACTGTCAAACACACCTAGTCCATTCATGAGAGTCATGAACTAGGTATTGAAAATTTGAAACCATACATTGGAAAGTTTGCAGTTGTTTATTTTGATGATATACTCATATATAGTCAAAGTGCAGAGGAGCTTGTGCAACACTTGCATGAGATACTAGTATACTACAGACACTTTGCAGGAAGAAGTTATATGTCACCATAAAGAAGTGCATTATTATGGCTGATCAATTGTTATTTTTGAGATATCTTATATCTGGAGATCGTAATACTATGGACCAATCCAAGGTGCAGGCTATTGTTGGTTGGTCAGGACCTAAGATTTTTCAAAAAACACGGACTTTTCATGGGTTGGATTCATTCTACCGCAGATTCATTTGCAATTTCAGCACAATAATGGCTCCATATATAGATTGTATGAAGAAGGCGGTTTAGTTTTGAGTTCCCACCTGATGCCATACGAGTTTCATGAAGATTAAGGTGAGGTAATCGGCAACTCTTATATTGGCTTTGCCAGATTGTGAGCAAGTCTTCAAAGTGGATTGTGATGCTTCCAAGGTGGGTATTGAGGCAGTCTTGAGCCAGAGGGGGAGACCAATCACTTACTTCAGTCAGAAGTTGAGTGGGCCAAGCTTAACCATTCCACATATGATATCGAGTTTTATGCTATGGTGCAGAGACTCAGGCATTGGCAACACTATCTTTTGTATCAAAAATTTATTCTACATTTCGACCACGAGGCTCTCAAATATCTCTTGGCCAGGACAAGCTCAGTTCACGTCATGCTAAGTGGTCAAGTTATCTGCAGGAGTTTACATTCATGCTTCACCACAAATCTGGTATACAGAACCGGGTAGCAGATGCTTTCAGACAGCATATATGTTTGCTTACCACCATGTATGCTACCATAGCAGGTTTTGATATTTTCAGAGATACGTTGGCTACTGGTCCATACTTTACTAGTGTTCTTAATGAGGTGCAATCTCAACAACATGATGACTTTCAGTTATAAGATGGCTTCTTGTTTAAAGGGACTCGATTATGTATTCCTGATTGTTCATCGAGGCATAAAATCCTACGAGAGTTGCATGGAGAGGGTCACTTTGGTCGAGACAAAATATATCAACTTGTATTATTGGCGTAAGCTAAGAAGGGATGTAGAGAGTTATGTTGAGCGATGCCATCTGTGTCAGGTGTCTAAACTGACAGTAACAAATGCAGGAGTGTACATGCCATTGCCAGTACCAGATGCACCATGGACTCACATCAGCATGGACTACGTATTGGGCCTCGCAAGAACTCAGCATGGCTTTCCATGCACAAAATATTGGAATAACAAAATTTGCTTTGTAAATAAATTAAACAACTTTGCAAGGAAATAATATATGTTGATAGTCAGAATGGCAAAATCATATTTTTGTTTGAATGATGATATGTGAGGGACAGTTATACTGTACAACATTGTTGCTCTTGTGTTGCCTCCATTTAGTTTATTTGCTTTGTAGAGACCAAAATTCATATGCTTAAGATATTCAAACTTTCTTGTTGTGTAATGCTTTGAAGAAGTACCTATAATGTTAATGGTACTTGTAACATCTTTTTGGTTTATAGGTTGCCCGTGGTGATAATAGTGGTGGAGAAGCCATCCCAATGCTTCTAAGAATTCCTAGATTTTCAGACCCTTGGGGTGGCTATGACATGATTGGTTTTGGTGATATTCTATTCCCTGGCTTGCTTGTTGCTTTCAGTTTCAGGTATCTTCATTAATTGTTGAACTTTTATGTGTTAAAAGTCTTTTTTACCACACATTTTGAGGATCCTTGATACTGTATTTAATAGTTTTATGGTGCATATAGTTTATTATCTAATTGAAGAATCCTGACTTACAGATGTCAGGTCATTTTCTGATTTCACTTCTAAAGAATCATGTCATATGTTAGTTTTACCAAATCTACACATTATATTATGAACAAAAATAATATTAACTTGACACAAATATTAATTGGAGGAGACAATGGTTAAGGAACTAGTCCATTTTGACAGTACCGAATTGGATCAGAGAGAGGCTGTCTCACACCCCTAACCTGTCACCCGGCTTGGCCATGTGACATGGCTACATGATCCCTAGAGCATGGCCCTAGAGAGCATGCAAGGCCAATAGAATTAACAAAATTCCAATAACATCAGAAATTTAAATAAAGACGTGCCATAACTATAATAATCCAACTAAATAGTTCCACCATTAACAAGTAGTAAATTTGTTCAACTACATAAATCAATTGTCCATCTGGTATCAAAAGTAAACTAATTGACTAATCCATCACATAACGGTCATCTCCAGCTATCCTTTATTAGGTATCTTGTGACTATGGAAAAAGGTACAACAAGATGATATGAGCCAACATCTCAGGGAGAATTTCCCCCATACACATAAACATGTATTGAATGAAATAAATTGTCTAACAAGTGCAGCACTTAAAATTAGATAAAGTAATCAACATCATAAGATACACATTCAAAATAACTGTAGGGAACAATAGATAATAATGACCCAGCAAGTTGATTAATAACTCATACATTCATTAAATTGTGCATTCATGGTTATAATTATATGTCCGAGATCCAATTCAACAGATATTAGTTAACAGATCTAATTTATTTTGAATTTGGCTTTGGGCTAATCATGACCATATTTCCAGCTTGTGATGGGGCAATGATAATGCCACATCTCTAGCCCCAATGATTTTAACAAGATTAGCCCATAGCCTACCATCCATACTTATCAAGAATGCATATCAATTATTTTAAATTAGTTTCAGATTTGGACTATCGACAGTCACGTTTCTAATTCATGACGGGACAATAATAGTGCCACATTTCTAGCCAATGATGGGGCAACAATAATGCCACACTTCCAGCCTATGACAGAGCAATGATAATGTGGCAAGTCCATCACCACCACCAACCATCAAAATTATGCGAGTTTCATTTTATATTATTTTCATGCATCCATCATGCTTGTAATAAGGCATACAATAAAATTATTAGTTCATTTACCATCTGCCATAAACATAAGCATATCAAAATGCACATTCATATAAGGAAGCATGCAAAGGGGAAAATCCCTACTTCTATCGGTAGTGCAATGAGTCAACTTGGTTTGAGTGGCCATGCCTTCTTTCCTTTCTTTTGCCTTGTCTGAGTGGATATTTGGGCCACTAGCTTCTTAATGTTGCCCAAGCCACCTCCCTAACTTTCTTGGTTGGCTTTGATAAAATGATACCTGATGGAATTTCCACCATTTTGCATTAAAAAATATAACAAATATGATGCATTGCTTAAAAGATTAAAGGGCTATCTTAATATAAATATCAAATTCTATGAGATCATATTATGATGAGAAAGACTAAAGACCTATTTCTAGTTGTTCTTATAGTTGCAATAACTACTATTTCTTTGATTTATGCATGAATACTTCTTTTTCATAAGGATATGGATTAAAGACTTATGCACATACACATACATAGAGGCAGAGAAGTGGGGAGGGATGGAGGTCCATTGGGACCTCAGAAGGTTGCAGGTAGAGAGCTTGATCTAGGACTTGGGAGGAGGAGACATTGTGCAAAAAGAGATTTCTATTCTAGATAGGATCTTGAGAAGGGAGAGATCAACCAAATTTTACTGCAGGATTGAATGGGTTAACTGGGTAAGGTGAAATTTTGAGGCTTGGAGAACAGATCTGCTTAGTAGATCCACCTGCATTGACAAAGGGTGCTATAGAAGTCTATCCACAACAGCTGTACTACCCATATATATAATATCTCAAAGTGATGTGTTTTAGCTATAGGAATATTAGAAAAACCACTGATCACTTTACCACCAACAACAATCCTTGGTTGCCCAATGTCTGCATCTGAGTTCAACATTACTACACTATTTTTATGTCCATTTCCATGTTTCTCTATTTTTTTCATCCAATTCCTCATAACCTTTGAACTTCTAAAAAATTTGAAAGAGCTTTCTTACTAAAAGGACAAAAGAATGGTGATCTCAATGGAACCTAAATTGTATTACAGAATTAGTTAGAGAACTCTTTATTGTACCCTTAGTTATAAATGCTACAAAAACTATCACGTCATTAACAACATTAATGACCAAAAAGCTTTGTATGATCAGCATATATATAAAAAAATATGCTTGTCTTGTCTATCTTGTCAAAGCACAATGTCTAAATGCCTCTCTCTATGCGTGTTAGAAGTTCCATGGGAACTGCTGCAAGTAATATGTAAAGAACTCTTAATATAGTGAAAATTTTTAAATGGCAAATCTTTTATAGAAAACCACAAGATTATGGAATTATATTGATTTCACATATTGTATGATCTCTTGGACGTTGCTGTATTAGCAAAAACATGCTTTGATTCCTTTCTCTTTGCAAAAAGGTATTGGTATTAGTATTTTGAATATCATTATAAACAATTTTGGTGGCGTTTCGTGACCCAAATGGCATCACCAAGGTGATCTTAGATCACCAATGATCCTATCCTGAGGTAATCTGATCCCCAATGATCTAAGGTCACTATGTTTGGTATGCTATGTTCCAATGATTAAAGTTTCCTGAGTAACCTATTTGGCATTCCATCAGAATCCAAGATTATTGACCATACAATACCAAAACTATCCTTGATATATGCCATCAAATATATTTACTAATCATATAAAATATATTATAATAATTATTAATATATTTACTAATGTAGTAATTTATTAATATATTCCATAAAAATATATTTATTAATCCTATAAATTATCGATCCTATAAAAATATTTAATTTTCGTTATATAATTAATATTTTCATTTTTACTTATAGTATATTAATTTTGTTATGATTAGGAAAATAGGACAAATACAAGTAATATATTAATAATTTTGTAAAATAAATATAAAGTGCAATAATATATTTCTATTATAATTTACAATTATAATGGAATAATAATATGACAATATTAATATATTATAATATAAAATTTATCATAAATACAATATATATAACATATACAATTTTGATATGTTATATTAGGTATACCGATATGCCAATTTTTTTCACCGGACTGAGAGGTATTTTTGTCCCCAAATTTTAGCTTAAGATCACTGTTCTTAGGTGATCTTGGATACCTGGCCTCAAGGATAGGTTTAGGTGGTGATTTGAGTGGGGGTAATTTGGGATCATTACCACGTAAGATCACCATAGTGCAACCAAATATGGTGATTTTATCTCAGGCCATACCAAATGCCTCCTTAAAGAATCGAGGTGCTGTTGAACACAACATGGGTTGATGCATTGTGGGCGCATGCATAGTGCCATTACCACTCTCTGGCATCTTTTGGCATGGGGTTTTTTCCTTGTATTTTCTTTTCTTTTCTATAAGTATGATACTTTGAACTTCTTTCTAGTGTATTTTTAAGAGTTGTTTCATGCATTACAATAATAATTTGAATCCTAATAGTTTATCATATATGTCTTCATTCAGAGTTTTGTTATCTACCATTTGAAATGTATGAAAACTTGGGTCTAAATACCTTATGTATCTCAAACATCATATTCCTTTTCTTTGGTGTCCAACAATTATTTAGAACATTTGAATGGGTAATAAATACTAAGATAAAGCATGCAATTCTGCAAGTGAGTGGTAATGAATGTAAGTGGTGTTTTGGGTAAATTTGCCTAGTGGAAGTATAGGTTCACTTCTAGTGCTATCTTTTAGATTTAGATACAGAACGTCAAATCTGAGATAATCGCAATCTAGAATTTGTACAAAAGGCCACAATCCTTGGTTTTTGTTATGTGGAAACTCCTAAGTAACTTAGTATGATGAAAACAAAAATTCAGTATTGCAGGTATGAACAAGTTTATAGCTTTACCATTACAAGGTTGTTACATGTCGTAAGAAAAGATCTTGGATAAAAATATAAATAGAGTCAATAGTTTTCAAAATTCAATAAAGTGCTACTTGAATCTGATTGCAGATAGA